>NC_088299.1:0-280000 GCF_032854445.1 Liolophura sinensis
GTTTTACGCCGTACTCAAGAATATTTCACTTATACGAAGGCGGCCAGCATTATGAATGAATGAATGAATGAATGATTATGGCTTAACGCCACATCGGCAATATTTCAGCCATATCGTGGCGAGAACAAGGTGAAAACAAGAGACGGTTAAGGTTTACGATATGATAATATGAACATCAAAAGAAAAATAAAAAGTACAGACATGTTTAAAATCGCATAAAAGAAAAAATAAGAGTTAAAACTCGAAAACCAGGCTTATATATTACATGTATAAATCTATATGTATATAACTGTTTATATATAGATATTTATGACAATTAAAATTTATATTTTATGATATAGGCCAATGGCCTTCAAATAATTTTGACAACATCGCCAGCGATGCTGTCAAATAAATCATATATAGAGTTGACTGTGTAGAACCTCTGCCGAACATGGGCAAAGTCTACACAGTCAACCAGAATATGTTTAATGCCATATTGAGCATCACATCCAACACACTCGGGAGCACTGCTCCCATCCAAGATGAAATTGTGTGTTAGACGAGAATGTCCAATACGGCACCTGGTTAAAACGACTTGGTCTCTACGAGACATATCAAGTGTATATGAATTAAAGCCAATGACAGGATGAATGGCATGCAGTTTATTGTAAACCTGCAGATCCCATTCACCCTGCCAAAGACGACGAATATATTTAACAATATTAGACTTAAAATCATTATATGGTATTTTAACTTTCGACAAAGGTTTAGTAAGGGCAGCTTTTGCTCCCTGTCAACGACTGTGTTTCCATGGATACCAACATGACTTGGAATCCAAAAGAATAGGATATCTTTACCTCTTTTAATTAGTTTTGGGTGTATGGCTAATATTCGAAGATCAACGGATTTTAAAATTTATTATTCTGTATTGCCAAAAGGCTGGAAAGCGAGTCACTGCATATCACAGCCCTCTGAGCATGCCCAGAAGAGACATATGATAAGGCCAAGAGTATAGCCCTGGCCTCTGCAGAAAAAGATTGAAGACGAGGATGGAATGAATGAATGAATGAATGAATGATTATGGCTTAACGCCACATCGGCAATATTTCAGCCATATCGTGGCGAGAACAAGGTGAAAACAAGAGACGGTCAAGGTTTTCGATATAATAATATGAACATCAAAAGTAAAACAAAAAGTACAGACATGTTTAAAATCGCATAAAAGAAAAAATAAGAGTTAAAACTCGAAAACCAAGGTTATATATTACATGTATAAAATCTATATGTATATAACTGTTTATCTATACATATTTATGATAATTAAAATTTATATTTTGTGATATAGGCCAATGGCCTTCAAATAATTGATGACAACATCGCCAGCGATGCTGTCAAATAAATCATATATAGAGGTTTACCGTGTAGAATCTTTGCCGAACATGGGCAAAGTCTACACAGTCAACCAGAATATGTTTGATGCCATTATTGAGCATCACATCCAACACACTCGGGAGGACTGCTCCCATCTAAGATGAAATTGTGTGTCAGATGAGAATGACCAATACGGCATCTGGTTAAAACGACTTGGTCTCTACGAGACATAATCAAATGTATATGAATTATAGCCAATGACCGGATGAATGGCATGCAGTTTATATGGATCTGCAAGTCCCATTCACCCTGCCAAAGGCGATGAATATATTTAAGAATATTAGACTTCACGTCAGTATAAGGGAATTTAACCCGAGATACAGGTTTATATAGGGCAGCTTTCGCTTCCCTGTCCACGACTGTGTTTCCATGGATACCAGTGTGACTTGGTATCCAACAGAATATAATATCTTTACCTCTTTTGATTAGTTTTCGGTGTTTGGCTATTATCTCAAGTATCAATGGATTTTTAAATTTATTATTCTGAATCGCCAAAAGGCAAGACAGCGAGTCGCTGCATATCACTGCCCTCTGGACATGCCCAGAGGAAACATATGATAAGGCCAGGAGTATAGCCCTGGCCTCTGCAGAAAAGATAGAAGATGAAGGTGGCAGACGAAGAGAAGTGACCCGCTGCTCTAAGACAGCCGCAGCCGCAACCCTGTCCCCATCCTTTGACCCGTCAGTGTATATAAATTTGTAATCCATATAATGAGCCTTGATTTCAGCAAAACTTTGCTGAATTATAAGAGGATTTGTATTCGATTTATTATATTTACGTAGATCAAATATTAGTTTGCTTTGTGGGGAGAAGCCATGGAGGAGACTCCGGAAAAGACACCGGAGCTATATCCTCCAGCTTGATGTTAGCTCCCACAAAATGGTCCCGTATGCGAAGACCGAACGAAGGGATCTTGTTAGGACATTTAATATATTTGTCTACATATAATGGATTGAAAACACAGTCATAGGCAGGGTTTGTTGGATGAGCTTTAAGCTTACTAGCGTATTGAAGGCTAAGTTTTATACGTCGGTTGTATAAGGAAGGCTCATTTGCCTCCACGTATAAACTTTCTACTGGTGAGGTTCTAAAAGCACCAAGGCTGAGCCTCAAACCTTGGTGATGAACAGGATCCAACATTTTAATGTACGACTTCCTAGCGGAACCGTAAATGATGGATCCATAGTCCAATTTAGACCTCACCAGAGAACGATATAAATTAAGTAAAACTGATCGGTCAGCACCCCAATCGGTGCTAGACACGACCTTAATTATATCGAGAGCCTTTGTACATTTAGCTTTAAGCATTTTTATATGAGGTATAAAAGATAGCTTACTATCAAATATTATACCTAAAAATTTAGTTTCTCCAACAATTTTAACCTGTTCACCACAAAAATTAAGCTCGGGATCAAGATGAAGCTTCCGTTTATTACAAAAATGCATACCGACGGTTTTAGACGTTGAAAATCTAAAACCGTTTTCAGTTGCCCATTTCTCGATTTTGTTGAGACAAAGCTGCAACTGACGTTCGATATTATTCATATTCTTAGCTCGGTAGCATATAAGGAAATCATCCACGTATAAAGAACCCTCTGTGCCAGATGTTAATGTTTTTGCTAGGCTATTTATTTTTATGCTGAACAGAGTTGGTGATAGAATACTGCCCTGGGGTACACCCATTTCCTGCTCATAAGAGTCAGAAAGAGTGGACCCAACCCGTACCTTAAACTGACGATCGGATAAAAATTGGGATATAAATATAGGTAATCGACCTTTAAGACCCATATCCGTGAGGTCTTTTAAAATACCATATTTCCATGTGGTGTCGTAAGCCTTTTCAAGGTCAAAAAAAATGGACACCACATGTTCATTATTAACAAAACCATTACGGATAAAAGTTTCAAATCGAACAAGGTGATCTAAAGTAGATCGACCTTGACGAAAACCACATTGAATGTTAGATAAAAGCTTGTTGGTTTCAAGAAACCAAACAAGTCTATCATTAATCATCCGTTCCATAGTCTTACAGACACAGCTGGTAAGAGCTATGGGACGGTAATTATTTGGATCATTATGATCCTTACCCGGTTTAGGAACCGGGATAATACACGCCTCCCTCCATGATGGTGGAAAATTACCAGTTATCCAAATATCATTAATCAAGTCCAAGAGAGTCTCCAGTGGCTCAGGTGGTAAATGGTTCAGAAACTTATAATATACATTATCAGGACCACAAGCAGTATCGTGGGCCTTTTTTAATGCAGTTCTAAGTTCCTCGATATTGAATGGACAATTATAATCTTCTAAATTTTTAGAAGAAAAGGGCAATTTAATTTTCTCCTTCTGGTTTTTAATATGTTGGAATTCTTTAGTATAGTTCTTAGAAGAAGATTTCTTGGAAATTGTTTCAGCTAATTTATTGGCTATATCAGATGGAGATGTTAATATATTATCTCCATCTTTTAAATGCTGAACTTTTGCTTTATTATTTTTGCCCTTAAGTTTCTGAACCATGTTCCAGACCTTACGCATGGGTGTTTTTGACGTAATGCCTGAAACAAAGTTCCGCCAACAAGATCGTCTCTTGGACTTGAGTAATCGACGAGCCTTAGCTCGAAAAATACGAACCTGGTTTAAGTTATTATCAGTAGGACAAATATTAAAATTTCGCTCAGCCTTTTTGCGGTCCTTAATGGCTTTGCGACAGTCCTGATCATACCAGGGTTTGCTTTTGGATTGTGGATTTGTCGAGGTTTTAGGGATAGTTCTATCGGCAGCTCGTAAAAGAAGCTCGTTAAATTTTAATATTGGATCATTTGCTGCATTGAGAGTCTCTGGAGTGATATCAGCCTCACAGAACATCTCAAATGCGATCCAATCTGCTTTATCGAATTTCCACCTAGCTACACGTTCTAAAGAATTAGAAGTGATATGCTCTAGGATAATAGGAAAATGGTCACTACCACAAAGATCGTCATGCACCTTCCAAGAAAAATCTAGGAGAAGTGATGGATCTGTGATAGTGAGATCGATAGCAGAATAAGCGCCATTACCTGGATGTAAATAGGTATTAGAACCATCATTGAAATAACACAGTTCATCCTTCGATAAGAAGTCCTCTACTATCTTGCCCTTATTGTTTATGTTATTACTGCCCCATAGGGGGTTGTGGGAATTAAAATCTCCCATAAGTATAAAAGGTTTTGGCAACTGTTCTGTTAAATTATGCAATTGCAAAGCTGACAAAGAAATGTTAGGAGGAATATAAACGGAACATAATGTGATTGTTTCAGACAACGAAACACGGACGGCCACAGCCTGAAGTTCTGTATCCAGAGAAACAGGGCTGTGGATAATGCTGTTATTTATGAGTATTGAGGAGCCGCCAGCAGCTCGCTCTTTTTCATTTACATAAGTACTATATAAAGAATAATTTTTAAGAGTTATTTTATCTTTGTCAGATGTCTTCAGGTGAGTTTCCTGAAGACAAAGGGCAATAGGATTTAGTAATTGAACTAGCTGTGTTATTTCAATAAAATTTACCTTAAGACCTCGACAATTCCACTGTATAATTTTATCATATATCGCCATTATGGAGGGAGACGTATAGGAGATTTATCTTTGTGTTTGGACCGCGGGCGACCCTTCCGTGGAGATCGGCTGTTAGATCTCCCTGGTGCGGGTGATGTATCCATCACCTCCGCATCTGAGGTTGAAGGACCAACGTCCTCCAACGATCCAAACTTATTAAAAGTTTGGACAGGGTCCCTAGTGGCCTTAGAGGGACGCTCTGTTGGGCCACTAGGTTTATTAGATTTATTGTTATTATTTGAAGGGTTATTTTCGGACATATTTTTGTTTCTACGTTGATTAAGTTTGGGGTTATCGGTTCGGTCAGTATTATTCGCTGGTTGTATTTGTTGTATTAAGGTAGTTTGGGTTGAGGAAGTATTGAAAGCAGGTCGAACAGTAGGTTCAACAGAAACAGGAGAAGGTTTCAAGTTTGCAATGGGCCAAGTCATTGATGTTTGAGTAGCAACAGATGCTACTCGCTTGACCGCATTGGCAAATGAAGTCTGCAGTGAAGTATTAGGAGGCGAGAAAAGTTTCCGGGCCTCCTGATACGATATATTGTTTTTAGTTTTTATAGTGATTATTTCTTTTTCTTTTATGAAAAGTGGACAGTCCCTAGAGGAGGCCATGTGATCTCCACCACAATTGCAACACTTAACTGTGTTGCTGCAGTCGAAACCCTCATGACCTTCACTGCCACATCGAAAACAAACAAGTTTATTTTTACATTGGCCCTTGCCATGACCAAATTTCTGGCACGTGAAACAACGTGTTGGGTTAGGGATGTATAAGTCTACACTAACCCTATACGGGCCAATGTAAATGTATGATGGAATGGAAGTAGAATTAAAAGTTAACAGGTATGTATTTAGTTTCAGGATATTACCAGATTTCTTCATAGTGAAGCGCTTTACTCTGGTAACACCCTGCGACTTCAGTTCAGTGCAGATTTCCTCTTCCGAAAGTTCCAAAATATCTTGATCCCGGTCACGAATTATTCCCTGACTGCTGTTCAGGGAATTGTGAGGGGATGTAAACACAGGTATGTCCGAAATTTTTTTCAACGATAATAAATTGACGGATTGTTGTTGGCGGAGACATTCAATGAGAATGTCTCCGGATCTTAGCTTTTTCACATTTTTTAACGTTCCAGCGACTCCCTGGAGAGCCCTTTGCAATAGAAAGGGGTGGATTTTGGAGGCCGGCTTCTGTTCATTCTTAGTTGAAAGAACAATAAAAGCCGGCCAGCTGTCCGACACATTACATTTATCAAGCGAGTCCGAAAAAACCTCCAACTTCCTCTTTTTGTCGGTACTCGAAGTTATTCCAGTAGAAGCCCTAACAGATCTATTGGATAAGTTTTGGGATAAATTTAAAGAAGACATAATAAATATCATAAAGATTCACCCCACGTGTTCCCCACCCACCACGGAGTGCCAACAAGGGCGATGCCTGAACCTGGGGATACCCAGCAGGACACACACCAAGGACTCCACATGAGGTATACTCGAATAGATGGCCTCAATGAGCAAACCCCATTTAGTAAATAAGGTCACACACCAGACACATACTACTCGATTGACCCATGAGCCACCGCCTCAAAACGTAGTCCCGCAAACGAAATTTCAGAAATAACATTTATTCTTTATTGATTGGTGTTAAGGAGAAATTCTGGGACAACGCAGAGGCAAGACATGACCAAGCCGATTGATCGGACCGGGCCCATCCGACCTCCCGTCTCTCTCCAAGTAAGGGCCAAAGTTACGTGTTGGGCGTGAGGATCTCGCAAGACCAACACACCCTCAGCCACCAGGATCCCGTCCTCGTAGATTACGGGTCGCAACCCACGGCAAACAGGTCGCTCCCCGGTTGCCTCTCACACAACCGAGAAGACGTGAGCCTATTATATTCACCGGGCTCACACAGGAGAGCTCTAGGTTAGTCGACTTTTACGACAAGCTTGCCTAGAGGGCTGAGGTCCTATTCTTATCACCCCGGAAACCACACGGGGGCTCAGAAGAAGATTTTGTTGAAATTGTTTCAGCTAATTTATTGGCTATATCAGATGGAGAGGTTAATATATTATCTCCATCTTTTAAATGCTGAACTTTTGCTCTATTATTTTTGCCCTTAAGTTTCTGAACCATGTTCCAGACCATACGCATGGGTGTTTTTGACGTAATGCCCGAAACAAAGTTCCGCCAACAAGATCGTCTCTTGGACTTGAGTAACCGACGAGCCTTAGCTCGAAAATTACGAACCTGGTTTAAGTTATTATCAGTAGGACAATTATTAAATCTCCGTTCAGCCTTTTTACGGTCATTTATGGCTTTACGACAGTCATTGTCGTACCAGGGTTTACTTTTGGATTTTGGATTTGTCGAGGTCTTAGGTATAGTTCTATCGGCAGCTCGTAATACAAGCTCGTTAAATTTTAACACAGGATCATCTGCTGCTTTGAGGATCTCTGGAGAGATATCAGCCTCACAGAACATCTCAAATGCGATCCAATCTGCTTTATCGAATTTCCACCTAGCTACACGTTCTAAAGAATTAGAAGTGATATGTTCTAGGATTATAGGAAAATGGTCACTACCACAAAGATCATCATGCACCCTCCAAGAAAAATCCGGGAGAAGTGATGGATCCGTGACAGTGAGATCGATAGCAGAATAAGCGCCATTACCTGGATGTAAATAGGTATTAGAACCATCATTGAAATAACACAGTTCATCTTTCGATAAAAAATCTTCCAAAGTTTTGCCTTCAGCGTTTATATTATTACTGCCCCATAAGGGGTTATGGGCATTAAAATCCCCCATAATTATAAAAGGGGATGGGAGTTGTTCTTTTAAGTTATGTAACAGAGACTAACAAAGAACAATGAGGAGGAATATAGATCGAACATAAAGTAACTGTTTCCGACAAAGAAACACGGACGGCCACAGCCTGAAACTCAGTAACGAGATCAACAGGACTGTGAATTATATTATTATTTACGAAAATAGAGGAGCCGCCACAAGCTCGCTCTTCTTCACCAGAATAATTGCTATAAAGTGTATAATTTTTAAGAGATAATTTATCTTTGTCAGATGTCTTCAGGTGAGTTTCCTGAAGACACAGGACTACTGGATTTAAAGATTGAACTAGCTGTGTTATTTCAATAAGATTTACCTTCGACAATTCCATTGTATAATTTTGTCTAAAGAAGACATTATGGAGGGAGGCGTATTGGGGATTTATGTTTCGACCGCGGACGACCCTTTTTGGGAGATCTACTAGGAGACCTCCCAGGTGCAGATGACGTATCCATCATGTCTGCACACGATGTCGAAGGATCAACGTCCTCCAACGATCCAAACCTATTAAAAGTTTGGATAGGGTTTCTAGTGGCCTTAGAGGGACGCTCCAGGGGGCCACTAGGTTTATCCCTTTTATGATTTTTCTCACATTTATTTTTGTCACCCGTTGTTTTCTGTGAAGAATCAACGGGTTTACAAGATTTGAATTTATTATCATTTGATGTGCTTTCAGACAAAGAAAGTGCTGGATAGTCAGGTAGAGTATCGGATATTTTAGAAAGGTTTATATCAGTTTGTGATGATGAGCTGGTTGTGTTATTTAAGGGTTTTATGACCAGTTTTTGTGGGTGTTCTTTGCCAATAGGCCAAGTAAATGTCGTTTGGACCCCCACAGAAACAGTGGTTTTCCTGACAACATTTGCATATGTAGGGGTAGTAAAAACATTTGTGGCAGAGACCAGGCGCTTAGCTTCCAGATATGATGTATTATTTTTACATTTTAAGGTTATGATTTCCTTTTCGTTTTTGAAGAGAGGGCAGTCCTTGGAGGGGGCCATGTGGGCTCCACTACAATCCACACATTTTACTGTTTTTGTGCAGTCGAAGCCCACATGACCTGCTCCCGTACATCTAAAGCAGACCAGTGTGTTGCGGCATTGACTCCTGCCATGGCCAAACCTCTGACAGGAGAAACACCGGGTGGGGTTAGGTATAAATAACTCCACCCTTACACTATATGGTCCAATGAATATAGACGGCGGAAGGGATGTTTTATTGAATGTTAACATAAGTGTTGGTTTTTACCAGATTCCCTTCTAATTAGGAAGCATTTTACCTTACCCCTTGGTGTTTTAGTTCTTCAGTTAATTGTTGTTTATTCATTTCGGTAAGGTCCTGGTCTCTGTCACGAATTATACCATGACAGCAGTTCAATGTATTATGAGGATAAACAGAAACAGGCTGCTCTCCTATATTTTGAATTTTTAGTAAATTTTGATATTGTTGTTTTCTGGAACATTCTAACAGAATGTTTCCAGATTTCATTTTCTTAGCTTGTTTTAACGTTCCAGCATAACTTTCTATTGTTTTTTTAAATACAAATGGATTGATTTTCATTTTTATTAGATATTACTAAGAAGGCAGGAAAATAATTATTTCCTCCTTCAATATCTAAGGGAACATCATTTTTTCTTTTTTCAGCAGCCACTGTGATAATTTCAGGGGAAGCCATGATATATTTTTATTAATTTCACCTCACGTGTCCCCCCACCCGCCACGGAGTGACAACAGGGGCGAATTTACCTCTGCGGATGACCAGCAGAGAATAAAAACAGGGAATCCACGCAAGGTATACTCGAACAGATTGAGTCATACCAACAAGGTTAATTCAATCTACTCGATTGACCCATTAGCCACCGCCTTCTACACTTACCCCGAACAAGAGTATTTGGAGAAAAGCCAACTTGACATCACAGTATGTGAAAGAATAACAAATAGGATCAAGAGTAGGGCTTGACGCGACCAGCCGATTGATCGGACCGGGCCCATCCGACCTCCCGTCTCTCTCCAAGTAAGGGCCAAAGTGGCGTGTTGGGCGTGAGGATCTCGCAAGACCAACCCGCCCTCAGCCACCAGGATACCGTCCTCGTAGATTACGGGTCGCAACCCACGGCAAACAGGTCGCTCCCCGGTTTCCTCTCACACAACCGGGAAGACGTGAGCCTATTATATTCACCCGGATCACACAGGAGAGCTCTAGGATAGTCGACTTTTACGACAAGCTTGCCTAGAGGGCTGAGGTCCTATTCTTATCACCCCGGAAACCCCACGGGGGGTGTTCATTGGGAAACCATTGAACATCTTTTCTTTTCTTGCAGTTTTGTTCGGCCCTTATAGGAATTTATCTCTGATTTGATCGAACGTTTGACTTTAATTTCTGTTCGTTTTTCCCTTCAGACTGTTGTATTTTCTGTTTTCTCGCCTTGTGAAAACACATTTTACAATGATTTGTTTCTGTTCTTTATTTCTCAGTTAAAGTGGGTTGTGTGGAAGTGTAGGAATGAACAGAAGTTTCATCGTTACACTTTCACTCGATCCCGCATAATTTCTCTCTGAGTCCTCAGTTCGTTCTCGTATCTGTGTTGATTTCTGTCGTTTTCCTGTCTCTCAGTTTCTTGACCAATGGTCCTGTGACCTTCGATTATGCTTTATTAATGAAAAAAATGAATTAGAATTTCTGTTATAATTGCATGTATTCTGTCTATAATCGTTTGTACCTACGTGTTTGTAATCTGTACCTTCTTCGCACTGTCTTTGTACGTTTTATTGTAAATACTTCTCAACGTATAATTACCTTAACCTTTTAACTCATCCGTTGCTGATGTTGGTCTTCAGCGGCTGTTTATCTTAATTTTATTCCCATCATTGTACAAATTTCACATCATCTACCTGTAAATAGAAGGTCAGAATTGTATTAAATGCATGTATAAAGTCCTGTGAATGAATGTCTTTTCAAAGAAAAAAGTATCTGTTCTTATCAGCTTAATGTCTGATACGCCTTCCATCGGAGGGCATCGATATTAAACTGATTTTTGGAACTGGGTGAGAGATTTGGAGCTTGCTCCATTCTCGCCACGGGTTAACCCGGTATTGCAGTACTTCCGGGACTGGCCCACAACTCCTAACACAAATGAAAATCAGACTTAAAATTCAAAAGCAAATTTCCGCACTTAGTCCTCACTTTTATCGTACTGTCAGGCAATTGTACATATGTTGTAAGATGTATGCTTAATTATTTTTATTGTAGTATGCAGGCTGTGTGTATCATATATATGTGTTGCCATCATTTGTGTGCATATGCTCGTTACAGAAATATAGGAGTATTATTATAGGAGTATTAGAAACTGATCAGTA
Source organism: Liolophura sinensis (assembly GCF_032854445.1). Lineage (NCBI taxonomy): Eukaryota > Metazoa > Mollusca > Polyplacophora > Chitonida > Chitonidae > Liolophura > Liolophura sinensis. Next base: position 11,206 of record NC_088299.1, read on the forward strand.
TCGCTTCTCGGCCTTTTGGGTAGGATCAAGCGAATTCAGTTAGATATCAGTTACGCCTTGCACTCCAGGGCAGCGATATTTATCTGTTAATATTTGTTTGGAGAGGCTGTTGCCGCTCTGAGCGTCAATCGTTGTGTTCCCGCTTGGCCCAAACCCCAATTGGAGCTGCCCGGGGTAAAGTCAGACCTTACCTTTCAGAATGGATGCGAGACGGCTGGAGAGAACGGTGAGGGTAACCTTTAACACACACCCCGTGGTGATGTGCATATGCACCTGTTTAATTATTTGACGAAGGAAGGGAACTTTCCTGTGGATTGTTTTGAAGGTATCGGCCAGTTGCGTGGCTCCAAAGACTGGTATGTGCTATTCCGTTCTGTTGAGTCAGCAAAGAGAGCTATGGCTCTTGAACCAACCAGCAGCAAGGACTGCGATGGTGGTTTTGTTTTCTCTGTGTTCCTGAAGAGGCATATAAATGTGAGGATTCTGTGGCTCCCTCTGTCGCTGTCAAAAGAGGTAGTTGACAGATTTGTTGCGTCATACGGAGAAATCCTTTCGTCCAAATTTTCTACCCACAAGATAACAAGCCTCCAAAACGGGGGAAGGTGGTATAAATTGTCGGTGTCCGTTGACAAGCTGCACACCATTCCGGACATTACGTCAATACATGGTTTTCCTGCCCTGGTCGTTGTTGAAGGACGCCCCCCTCTTTGCCTGCGGTGCGAAGGTCGTGGTCACCTCCGTAAAGATGTATGGCGGTGGCCTGCATCAAATGCCGGTCTTTTAAACACGCTACGGCGGAATGCTCCAAGGCCATCTGGTCTGATCGTCTTCGGGCCAGACAGCCGGCAGGTCAGGACGACGGCCCAGTAGACCCTGTCGAGCGGACAGCCCCCCCCCCCCCCCCCCACCAAGAAGAGAAGGCGGATGACAGGGATGTTGTCGCCGAAGGGGATGCTCTTCCTTCAGAGGTTGAGGTGCGCGCCTTCCCCGGGCGCCTCGGAAGTCGATATGGAGGAAGATTCTTCCGACTCCATAGCACCGTCCGAGGATGAAGATCCCGCCTCCAGTCTCCCAATCCCACCCAACCGTGTTGTCCCCGTTAGACACAGTCAGACGTCAACAGTTGTCAGCCCACTGAAAAGCACAGGAAAGATCTCTGATACGGACTCGTGCAGCTCACCCCAGAACAGCCTCACGGGTATGATAAGTGCTGACCTTCCACCCAGTTTCGTCGGCCACGATGACTTGGGCAGCGGAGACGGCCGAAAACGATCTACCGACGACATTTGGGCGCTACCTGGAAAGCAAGTCAAACGCTAAGACAATGGTCATAAGAGTGTATTTCCTCTTTGCTTGTGTTAGTTATCTTTAGTTCTAAGATGTTTCTATTTAAGATCTTAAGCTTACATGGCTGTTTCTTATGCTTATGTTTATTGTTAAGTATGGCTAATTTATATTTTCACTCCATTAATTGTAACGGCTTCTTTTCTTATCCTAAGTTCCCTACGTTGTCTGCTTTTTGTAGCACTTTGAATTTTGACATTGTCTTTCTCCAGGAGACTCATCTGGACTCTACTGGAGTTCAAAAGCAGTGGGAGTCCCCTGGAGAGGGCAATGTTGTTTTTCTTTTGGTTCTAATTTTAGTTGTGGGGTTGGAATCTTAATCCACCCCCGGTTAACTCTTGAGTTGGGCAAGATCCATAGGGACTTGTAAGGTCGTTTACTTTGCGTTGATTGTTTCGTTAATAATTTTAAGTTACGTTTAATTTCGGTCTATGCTCCCACTAGGGAGATTGATAGGCCAGAGTTCTTTCGGTCTTTGGTTCCCTTTTGCGTTTCAAGCCGGCCCATTGTCCTAGCGGGCGACTTTAACTGCATCTTAGATGCTGATATTGATAAGGATGGGGGTAACCCGGACCGCGGCTTAGGCGGTTCCGAGGCCCTCAGGTCTTTGTGCTCTGATTTTTCTCTGATTGATAGTTTTCGTTATGTTAATCCGAGGGTCCGTTCTTTTTAATGGTCAAATGATTCAGTTTCTTTTTTGCTTGATCGTATTTTCATTTCTTCCTCCTTGGTTAAGTATTTGGTCAACTGTTACGGTATTGAAAACAGCAACAGAAAACAGACTCAGTGACTCAATATTACAATGTTAACAATGCTTTATATATAGAATGAGACGTACAGTTTTACAGACAGTTAAACAACAACAACTACAACAACAACATACACATCAGTATTACCGGTCTTTACAAGTTTCCAGTTCACCTTTGCATCCCAAGGAATGTATTCCAGGAAATCCAACGTAAAGACCATGGGATAACCACACAATTCACAAATTGTCCTAGACAGGTACTTCGCCAGGTTAGCGAACACGAACACAGTACACAGGTTACACAGAACTGGAACAGTCAAGCCTTTGAATGACGTCACACCCGCAGAGCACAACACAGGGTAAATACAGGCATGGAGGTATAATCCACTTCAGATCAGTCACAGCTCCCGCAGAAGCTCACAAACGAGCCGTTCAGAGACGTAGAGTAATGTCACCTTGTGGCAGAACGAACGTCCTTTGCAAAACTGAAAACTTCAGTTTAGAGTCCTTGACGACCTTGTCGGTCAGGTGAGGTCAGTGTGTTAAACAAATTACACAGTCAACACTGTATAATCATAATAAAGATCCGAACACCAATAAACGTGACTTCCGCAGAAATTCACATAAATCAGACATCAGTACTACTGTGGTACACAAACGGTGCCGGCATAAAAATCTGTCCTCCCAAATGAAACTGGCATCACCAGCTCATATAAATATAATGGACTCGATACGAAAGCGTCGCACACTCTCCTGGCTCCCAGTGGATGCAGCAAAAATACCTTCACTCTGCACAGAAAACACGGCTTATATACGTGCCAGGTGGATTCAACTATTCTTAGACACAGAATTAACAGCCAATGAACATCCAGTTAAATAAACAGAGCATTGAACAAGGTGCTTTCGGCCAGGTCCGCACTGTACATATATAACAGGGCCTGTTATGCTTATAACATATAACACAAAGGTCCGCAGACTAACAGTACTGGAAGACGTTAAATAGTCATACATAACATCAACTCAGACATTTCAGTTTGTTAAATTTCTGATCATTCCTTTGTTAATGCCATTTTGGTTTCCCTCCCGTCGGCGGTGGTTGGGCCGGGCTACTGGCACTGTAACGTCAATGTCCTGTCTGACCCCGACTTTCCGGAGGATTTTTTAGACTTATGGTCTGTCTTTTCGGATTCTGCAGACCATTCCTATTCCTGGTCGGAGGAATTTAAACATGAAGTTAAGTTGCTTATTATTTCTCACAGTCGTAGGTTATCAAAAATGAAAAATGCTAGCATTCGCCTTCTCCGCAAACAAATTTCGGAACTTCTGGCCTCTGACCCTACCTCCCCGTCTTTTTCGGATCTGAACAGTGAATTAAACGATTTAGTTGTTTCATTTAATTTTGGCGTCAAAATCAGATCAAAAGCCGTTAAGTTTAATTTCGACGACAAGCCCTCCCGTTTCTTTTTTAATAAGGAGAAGGCTAGAGCCCAACGTAAAGTCTTTGATTTTCTTACCGTTGATGGTTCTGTTTCTGATCAGTTGGAATTGATTTCCGCCGTCCGGTCTTTTTATTCTTCCTTATTTTCGGCAGAGCCAGTTATAGATACTTACCTTGATTATTTCTTTTCTGATTTGCCTTTGTTGTCTCTGGCGGAGTCCGAATTACTTGAGGGTCCTATTACCCTTGTGGAGGTGCTGGCTGCGCTGGCGGGGATGAAGGACTTTTCTTCCCCTGGATCGGACGGCTTGCCCCAAGAGTTCTATTCTTTATTTCTCGATGTAATTGGTCCCGATTTAATTATTTACCTCAATCGTTGTTTTGATGAGTTTAAACTGTGTGATTCGCAATCGTCATGCTACATCTCTCTCATTTGTAAGGACGCCAGCCAGGCCGACAACCTAAAATACTGGCGTCCAATATCTTTACCCAATTTAGACTGTAAAATTATCTCTAAAGTTCTATGTAATCGTTTAAATACTGTAATGTCCGCTTTGGTTCACCCGGAGCAGACTGGTTCTGTTCCGGGCAGATCTATTTTAGATAATTGTCACCTGCTTAGAAATATTATTGATTATGTAGATTCCAAAGATAGTCCTGCTTTGTTTTTATGTATTGATAATGAGAAGGCCTTCGATCGTGTCTCTCACGAGTACCTCTTTCGGCTATTAGAAGTTTATAATTTTGGCCCCTCGTTTCGGCGCTGGATCAAACTCCTGTATTCGGAGTCAAAAGCCTCGGTTTTGGTAAACGGTTTTATTTCGCATCAGTTTGCGCTGTCTAGGGGCGCCCACCAGGGGTGTGCACTAAGCCCTTTGCTTTATGTGCTCTCTTTGGAACCCCTCCTTAATAAAACTCGTACAAAGCCCGAAATTGAAGGAGTTAAACCTCCAGGAACCCAAAAGGCTGTCAAATCCCTCACATCAAGGCCTTCAGTTATCCATGTAATTAATTTATGTAATCTTTTTGGATTTGGTTTGGGTTCTAAAATCAACTTCATTAAAACGTATGGGTTATGGCTCGGCCGATGGTCACACTCGGTCGAGCCTACACTATATAATGTTAAGATGTTCAACAACACCAAGAAAATTCTTGGTTGTCACTTAGGCTCTGCTAACGTGAGTTGTATTCAAGAGGGTAATTGGCGGCCGCTAATAGATAAGGTGCAAAATGTCTTTAATCTATGGAAAAACAGGCATTTGTCCTTTAAAGGCCGCACTGTATTAATCAATGTATTAGGTTTATCCAAACTGTGGTACGTTGGCTCTATTTTGCCCCTCTCCCAAGAGTATCTTAAGTTGCTTAATCATTCAGTTTTCCAGTTCTTTTGAGGTGGCACTCATGAGTGCCTAAAGAGGGAGGTCTTATTTAATCCAGTCTCTTCTGGGGGTTTTGGTTTGGTTCATATCCCTTCTAAGTTAAAAGCGTTTCACCTTATGCATCTAAAACGTTTAGTTTGTTTATTTCAGTCGGAGGAGTGCCCCATGTGGTGCTATTTCGCAATTTATTGGGTAGGTCTTCAGCTACGTGGCTTTTGTCCTTTTGCCAGTAATTTAATTCCCCATTCTACTTCTGTCCCTTTGTTTTACCAGAATGCCCTCGCGGCATTCTCAGAGTTTGTTCTGTTATCCCCTGATGCCGATGTGTTATCTTTTTCATCTATAAAAGCCTATGCTGTCTTTGTTTCCCCCGTATGTGTTCAGCCCCCTGTTAAACTGTTCCCCAATATTGATTTTATCTGTGTTTAAGAATGTAAATGTAAATATTTTAGAAAATAACGTAAAGAACTTTTTGTTTAGGCTTGTAAATAGGATCTTGTATAGACGGTGCTTCTTAAACAAAATTTGTAGAGAGCCCCGTCGTTATTTATGCTTATTTTGTGGTGCTCATTGGGAAACCATTGAGCACCTATTCTTTTCTTGCACTTTTCTTCGCCCCTTATGGGATTATCTCTCTGATTTAATTGAACGTTTGACTAATTTCTGTTCGTTTCTCGCTCCAAACTGTTGTGTTCTCTGTTTTCACACCTTGTGACAACAGATTTTATAATGATTTCTTTCTGTTCCTTATTTCTCAGTTGAAGTGGATCGTGTGGAAGTGTAGGAATGAGCGAAAGCATCATCGCCGCACTTTCAGTCGATCCCGCGTTATTTCTCTCTTTGAGTCCTCAGTTCGTTCTCGTATTCGTGTTGAGTTTCACCGTTTACCTGTCCCTCAGTTCCTTAACCAGTGGTCCTGTGACCTTTGCTTATGCTTCTTTAATAAAAATAATGAATTAGAATTTTTGCTTTCATTGCATGTGGAATACCTTTGTAATATTTTACATGTATTGTATATATACCTTTGTAATTTTAGCCTTCAAATAAATTATCACAACATCGTTAGCGATGCTGTCAAATAAATCATATATAGAATAAATGAATGAATGATTATGGCTTAACGCCACATCGGCAATATTTCAGCCATATCGTGGCGAGAACAAGGTGAAAGCAAGAGACGGTTAAGGTTTTCGATCTGATAATATGAACACCAAAAGTAAAACAAAAAGTACAGACGTGATTAAAATCGAATGAAAGAAAAATAAGATTTAAAACTCGAAAACCAAGGTTATAATACATGTATAAATATATATAACTGTTTATCTATAGATATTTGACAATTAAAATTTATATTTTATGATATAGGCCAATGGCCTTCAAATAATTTATGACAACATCGCCAGCGATGCTGTCAAATAAATCATATACAGAATTGACTGTGTAGAATCTCTGCCGAACATGGGCAAAGTCGGCACAGTCAACCAGAATATGTTTGATGCCATATTGAGCATCACATCCAACACACTCGGGAGCACTGCTCCCATCCAAGATGAAATTGTGTGTTAGACGAGAATGTCCAATACGGCACCTGGTTAAAACGACTTGGTCTCTACGAGACATATCAAGTGTATATGAATTATAGCCAGTGACAGGATGAATGACATGAAGTTTATTGTAAACCTGCAGATCCCATTCACCCTGCCAAAGGCGACGAATATATTTAAGAATATTAGACTTAAAATCATTATATGGTATTTTAACTTTCGACAAAGGTTTTGTAAGGGCAGCTTTTGCCTCCCTGTCCACGACTGTGTTTCCATGGATACCAACATGACTTGGTATCCAACAGAATAGGATATCTTTACCTCTTTTAATTAGTTTTCGGTGTATGGCTAATATTTCGAAGATCAACGGATTTTTAAATTTATTATTCTGTATTGCCAAAAGGCTGGAAAGCGAGTCACTGCATATTACAGCCCTCTGAGCATGCCCAAAAGAGACATATGATAAGGCCAGGAGTATAGCCCTGGCCTCTGCAGAAAAGATTGAAGACGAGGATGGAAGACGAAGAGAAGCAACTCGCTGCTCTAAGACAGCTGCAGCTGCAACCCTATCCCCATCCTTTGACCCATCAGTATATATAAATTTATAATCCGAATATTTAGCCTTAATTTCAGCAAAACCTTGCTGAATTATAAGAGGATTTGTATTTGATTTATTATATTTACGTAGATCAAATATAAATTTAGGTTGTGGAAAAAGCCATGGTGGGGACTCCGGAAAAGACACCTGAGCTATGTCCCCAAGTTTAATGTTGGCTTCCACAATATGGTCCCTAACACGAACACCGAACGAAGGGATCTTGTTAGAACATTTATTATATTTGTCTACATATGATGGATTGAAAACACAGTCGTAGGCAGGGTTTGTTGGATAATCTTTAATATTTGCAGCATATTGAAGGCTCAGTTTTACACGCCTGTGATGTAAAGAAGGCTCGTTAGCCTCTACGTATAAACTTTCTACTGGTGAGGTTCTAAAAGCACCAAGGCTGAGCCTCAAACCTTGGTGATGGACCGGATCCAACATTTTATTATACGACTTCCTAGCGGAACCGTAAATGATGGATCCATAATCCATTTTAGACCTCACCAGAGAACGATATAAATTAAGTAAAACTAATCGGTCAGCACCCCAATCGGTGCTAGACACGACCTTAATTATATCGAGAGCCTTAGTACATTTAGCCTTAATCATTTTAATATGAGGTATAAAAGATAGTTTACTATCAAATATTATACCTAAAAATTTAGTTTCTCCAACAATTTTTACCTGTTTACCACAAAAATTAAGCTCAGGGTCAAGATGAAGTTTCCGTTTATTACAAAAATGCATACCGACGGTTTTAGACGTTGAAAATCTAAAACCGTTTTCAGTTGCCCATTTCTCGATCTTATTGAGACAAAGCTGCAACTGAAGTTTAATATTATTTATATTTTTAGCTCGGTAGCATATGAATGAATGAATGAATGATTATGGCTTAACGCCACATCGGCAATATTTCAGCCATATCGTGGCGAGAACAAGGTGAAAACGCGAGGCGGTAGAGGTTTTCGACATGATAATATAAACATCAAAAGAAAAGCAAAAAGTACAGACATGTTTAAAATCGTATAAAAGAAAATTAAGAGTTAAAACTCGAAAACCAGGGTTATAGTACATGTATAAATATATATAACTGTTTATCTATAGATATTTATGACAATTAAAATTTATATTCTATGATATAGGCCAACGGCCCTCAAATAATTTATGACAACATCGCCAGCGATGCTGTCAAATAAATCATATATAGAGTTGACCGTGTAGAATCTCTGCCGAACATGGGCAAAGTCTACACAGTCAACCAGAATATGTTTGATGCCATATTGAGCATCACATCCAACACACTCGGGAGCACTGCTCCCATCCAAGATGAAATTGTGTGTCAGATGAGAATGTCCAATACGGCATCTGGTTAAAACTTGGTCTCTACGAGACATATTAAGTGTATATGAATTATAGCCAATGACCGGATGAATAGCATGCAGTTTATTATGGGCCTGCAAGTTCCATTCACCCTGCCAAAGGCAACGAATATATTTAAGAATATTGGACTTCATGTCAGTATAAGGGATTTTTATCTTGGATATGGGTTTATTTAGGGCAGCTTTCGCCTCCCTGTCTGCGACGGTGTTTCCATGGATACCAATATGACTTGGTATCCAGCAGAATATAATATCTTTACCTCTTCTAATTAATTTCCTATGTATAGCTAAAATTTGAAGGATCAAGGGATTTTTAAATTTATTATTCTGTATTGCCAATAAGCAAGACAACGAGTCCGTGCATATCATTGCCCTCTGGGCACACCCAGAAGAAACATATGATAAGGCCAGGAGTATAGCTCTGGCCTCGGCAGAGAATAATGAAGAAGAGGATGGAAGACGAAAGGAAGAGACCCGCTGCTCCATGACAGCCGCAGTCGCAACCCTGTCCCCATCCTTCGACCCATCAGTATATATAAATTTATAATCCGTATAATTAGCTTTAATTTCAGCAAAACCTTGCTGAATTATAAGAGGATTTATATTCGATTTATTATATTTACGTAGATCAAATATTAGTTTTGGTTGTGGGAGAAGCCATGGAGGAGACTCCGGAAAAGACACCGGAGCTATATCCTCCAGCTTGATGTTACCTCCCACAATATGGTCCTGTATACGAAGACCGAACGAAGGGATCTTGTTAGGACATTTAGTATATTTGTCTACATATAATGGATTGAAAACACAGTCGTAGGCAGGGTTTGTTGGATGAGCTTTAAGCTTTGTACTATATTGAAGGCTTAGTTTTATACGTCGGTGATATAAAGAAGGTTCATTAGCCTCCACGTATAAACTTTCTACTGGTGAGGTTCTAAAAGCACCAAGGCTGAGCCTCAAACCTTGGTGATGAACAGGATCCAACATTTTAATGTACGACTTCCTAGCGGAACCGTAAATGATGGATCCATAGTCCAATTTAGACCTCACCAGAGAACGATATAAATTAAGTAAAACTGATCGGTCAGCACCCCAATCGGTGCTAGACACGACCTTAATTATATCAAGAGCCTTTGTACACTTAGCTTTAAGCATTTTAAGATGAGGTATAAAGGATAGCTTACTATCAAATACTATACCTAAATATTTTGTTTCTCCAACAATTTTCACCTGTTTACCACAAAAATTAAGCTCAGGGTCAAGATGAAGTTTCCGTTTATTACAAAAATGCATACCGACGGTTTTAGACGTTGAAAATCTAAAACCGTTTTCAGTTGCCCATTTCTCGATTTTATTGAGACAAAGCTGCAACTGACGTTCGATATTATTCATATTCTTAGCTCGGTAGCATATAAGGAAATCATCGACGTATAAAGAACCCTCTGTGCCAGATGTTAATGTTTTTGCTAGGCTATTTATTTTTATGCTAAACAGAGTTGGTGATAGAATGCTGCCCTGGGGTACACCCATTTCCTGCTCATAAGAGTCAGAAAGAGTGGACCCCACCCGTACCCTAAACTGACGATCGGATAAAAATTGAGATATAAATAAAGGTAAGCGACCTTTAAGACCCATATCCGCGATGTCTTTTAAAATACCATATTTCCATGTGGTGTCGTAGGCCTTTTCAAGGTCAAAAAATATGGACACCACATGTTCGTTATTGATGAAGCCATCGCGAATAAAGGTTTCAAATCGAACAAGGTGATCCATAGTGGATCTACCTTGACGAAAACCGCACTGAATATTAGAAAGTAACTTGTTGGTTTCACGAAACCAAACAAGTCTATCATTAATCATCCGTTCCATAGTCTTACAGACACAGCTGGTAAAAGCTATGGGACGGTAATTATTTGGATCAGTATGATCCTTACCCGGTTTGTGAACCGAGATAATACACGCCTCCCTCCATGACGGTGGAAAATTACCAGTTATCCAAATATCATTAATCAAGTCCAAGAGAGTCTCCAGTGGCTCAGGTGGTAAATGGTTCAGAAACTTATAATATACATTATCAGGACCACAAGCAGTATCGTGGGCCTTTTTTAATGCAGTCTTAAGTTCCTCGATATTAAAAGGACAATTATAATCTTCTAAATTTTTAGAAGAAAAGGGCAATTTAGTTTTCTCCTTCTGGTTTTTAATATATTGGAATTTTTTAGTGTAATTCTCAGAAGAAGATTTGTTGGAAATTGTCTCAGCTAATTTATTGGCTATATCAGATGGAGAGGTTAATATATTATCTTCATCATCTTTTAAATGCTGGACTTTGGCTTTATTATTTTTGCCCTTAAGTTTCTGAACCATGTTCCAGACCTTACGCATGGGTGTTTTTGACGTAATGCCTGAAACAAAGTTCCGCCAACAAGATCGTCTCTTGGGACTTGAGTAACCGACGAGCCTTAGCTCTAAAATTACGAACCTGGTTTAAGTTGTTATCAGTAGGACAATGATTAAATCTTCGTTTAGTCTTTTTACGGTCCTTTATGGCTTTACGACAGTCATTGTCGTACCAGGGTTTGCTTTTGGATTGTGGATTCGTCGAGGTCTTAGGGATAGTTCTGTCAGCCGCTTGTAAAACAAGCTCATTAAATTTTAATATAGGATCATCTGCTGCTTTGAGAGTCTCTGGAGTGATATCAGCCTCACAGAACGTCTCAAATGCGATCCAATCTGCTTTATCGAATTTCCACCTAGGTACACGTTCTAAAGAATTAGAAGTGATATGTTCTAGGATTATAGGAAAATGGTCACTACCACAAAGATCGTCATGCATCTTCCAAGAAAAATCTGGGAGAAGTGATAGATCCGTGATAGTGAGATCGATAGCAGAATAAGCGCCATTACCTGGATGTAAATAGGTATTAGAACCATCATTGAAATAAAACAGTTCATCTTTCGATAAAAAATCTTCCAAAGTTTTGCCTTTAGCGTTTATATTATTACTGCCCCATAGAGGGTTATGGGCATTAAAATCCCCCATTATTATAAAAGGGGATGGGAGTTGTTCTTTCAAGTTATGTAATTGAGAGATTGACAAAGAAGAATGAGGAGGAATATAGATCGAACATAAAGTAACTGTTTCCGACAAAGAAACACGGACGGCCACAGCCTGAAACTCAGTAACGAGATCAACAGGGCTGTGAATTATATTATTATTTACGAAAATAGAGGAGCCGCCACAAGCTCGCTCTTCTTCACCAGAATAATTGCTATAAAGTGTATAATTTTTAAGAGATAATTTATCTTTGTCAGATGTCTTCAGGTGAGTTTCCTGAAGACAGAGGGCAGCTGGATTTAAAGATTGAACAAGCTGTGTTATTTCAATAAAATTTACCTTAAGACCTCGACAATTCCATTGTATAATTTTATCGTATATCGCCATTATGGAGGGAGACGTATAGGAGATTTATCTTTGTGTTTGGACCGTGGACGACCCTTTCTTGGAGATGCGCTGTTAGATCTCCCTGATGCGGGTGATGTATCCATCACATCCGCATCTGATGCTAAAGGACCAACGTCCTCCAACGATCCAAACTTATTATAAGTTTGAATGGGATCCCTAGTGGCCTTAAACGTGCGGTTTGATTGTCCACTAGGTTTACGATCTTGTTGATTAGACCCTTTTTGACCCACCTTAGATTTATTTTTATCAGCAGGAGCAGATGTACTGTTATGGTTCTTTCGTTCGATATCGGGTTGTATTGTCTGCGTAGAACAAGAAGTCATTTCTTGGTTTACAGGTTTAACTAATTGTGGTAGAGTTATTGTTTTAGGTTTGTCATCACCAATGGGCCAAGTTATAGATGTTTGAGTGCCAACCGATGTGGACACTTTCTTGACTACACTGGCGAATGAAGTTTTCAGGGGAGTGCTCTGAGCGGAGATCAGGCGACGTGCTTCTAGGTAAGTAATGTTATTTTGCACCTTTAATGTAATAATCTGTTTCTCTTTAATAAAAAGAGAACAGTCCTTAGAGGAGGCCATATGGGCTTCGCCACAATTGAAACATTTTATTGTTTTAGTGCAGTCGAAGCCCTCGTGGCCTTCTCCTGCACATCTGAAACACACCAACTGATTTCTACATTGGCCCTTGCCATGCCCAAATTTTTGACATGTAAAGCACCTCGTTGGATTAGGTATGTATAGGTCCACTCGAACACTATACGGGCCAATGTAGATCGATTGAGGAACAGATGGATTGTTGAAAGTCAGCAAATAAGTATTCAGTTTTATAATGTTATCGCCTTTTTTTGTTGTAAATCGCTTGACTTTAACAACTCCTTGCGATTTTAATTTAGAACATATCTGTTCCTCGGTGAAGTCGGCAAGGTCCTGATCTCTATCTCGGATTACTCCCTGACTAGAATTTAATGTTGTGTGAGGAGACACAACAACAGTAAAATCAGCAATTTTATTTATGGACATTAAATTAAGAGCCTGCTGTTTACGAAATACTTCGATCAGAACATCGCCCGACCGAAGCTTTTTAACTTGTTTAACTTGTCCTGCCGATCCTTCTATACATTTTTTAAGCAAGAAGGGGTCCAATTTGCATGCAGGTCTTGTGTTGTTTTTTGTAGACAGGACAATAAAGGCAAGCCAATTATTGGACCCACTGTCCGTATCTATCAAAACTTCATTTTTTAGAAACATTTGGGAAAAGGTTTAATGAAGACATGGTAGATCAATAAAAATTCACCCCACGTGTCCCCCACCCACCACGGAGTGCCAACAAGGGCGATGCCTGAACCCGGGGATACCCAGCAGGAAAACGCATCAAGGACTCCACATGAGGTATACTCGAATAGATGGCCTTAACATGCACACCCAATTCCCCACCACGAGCACCTCTGTCTCCTAAGCAAAGAAGAAGGTGGCACATCAAATACACACCACTCGATTGACCCATGAGCCACCGCCTCAATCGTAGTCACGCAAACCAAATTTCAGAAATAGCAATTTCTCTAAGGAATAGTGTCATGGAAAAATGTTGGGACTACGCAGAGGCAAGGCGTGACCAAGCCGATTGATCGGACCGGGCCCATCCGACCTCCCGTCTCACTCCAAGTAAGAGCCAAAGTGGCGTGTTGGGCGTGAGGATCTCGCTAGACCAACACACCCTCAGCCACCAGGATCCCGTCCTCGTAGATTACGGGTCGCAACCCACTGCAAACAGGTCGCTCCCCGGTTGCCTCTCACACAACCGGGAAGATGTGAGCCTATTATATTCACCGGGCTCACACAGGAGAGCTCTAGGTTAGTCGACTTTTACGACAAGCTTGCCTAGAGGGCTGAGGTCCTATTCTTATCACCCCGGAAACCCCACGGGGGCGGTAGCATATGAGGAAATCATCGACGTATAAAGAACCCTCTGTGCCAGATGTTAATGTCTTTGCTAGGCTATTTATTTTTATGCTAAACAGAGTTGGTGATAGAATGCTGCCCTGGGGTACACCCATTTCCTGCTCATAAGAGTCAGAAAGAGTGGACCCCACCCGTACCTTAACCTGACGATCGGATAAAAATTCTGATATAAATAAAGGTAATCGAATGAATGAATGAATGAATGATTATGGCTTAACGCCACATCGGCAATATTTCAGCCATATCGTGGCGAGAACAAGGTGAAAACGCGACACGGTAGAGGTTTTCGACATGATAATATGAACATCAAAAGTAAAACAAAAGTACAGACATGTTTAAAATCGTATAAAAGAAAATTAAGAGTTAAAACTCGAAAACCAGGGTTATAGTTCATGTATAAATATATATAACTGTTTATCTATAGATATTTATGACAATTAAAATTTATATTTTATGATATAGGCCAATGGCCTTCAAATAATTTATGACAACATCGCCAGCGATGCTGTCAAATAAATCATATATAGAGTTGACCGTGTAGAATCTCTGCATGGGCATGGGCAAAGGGCAAAGTCTACACAGTCAACCAGAATATGTTTGATGCCATATTGAGCATCACATCCAACACACTCGGGAGCACTGCTCCCATCCAAGATGAAATTGTGTGTCAGATGAGAATGTCCAATACGGCATCTGGTTAAAACGACTTGGTCTCTGCGAGACATATTAAGTGTATATGAATTATAGCCAATGACCGGATGAATAGCATGCAGTTTATTATGGGCCTGCAAGTTCCATTCACCCTGCCAAAGGCCACGAATATATTTAAGAATATTGGACTTCATGTCAGTATAAGGGATTTTTATCTTAGATATGGGTTTATTTAGGGCAGCTTTCGCCTCCCTGTCTGCGACTGTGTTTCCATGGATACCAATATGACTTGGTATCCAGCAGAATATAATATCTTTACCTCTTCTAATTAATTTCCTATGTATAGCTAAAATTTGAAGGATCAAGGGATTTTTAAATTTATTATTCTGTATTGCCAATAAGCTAGACAACGAGTCCGTGCATATCATTGCCCTCTGGGCACACCCAGAAGAAACATATGATAAGGCAAGGAGTATAGCTCTGGCCTCGGCAGAGAATATTGAAGAAGAGGATGGAAGACGAAAGGAAGAGACCCGCTGCTCTAAGACAGCCGCAGTCGCAACCCTGTCCCCATCCTTCGACCCGTCAGTATATATAAATTTATAATCCGTATAATTAGCTTTAATTTCAGCAAAACCTTGCTGAATTATAAGAGGATTTATATTCGATTTATTATATTTACGTAGATCAAATATTAGTTTTGGTTGTGGGAGAAGCCATGGAGGAGACTCCGGAAAAGACACCGGAGCTATATCCTCCAGCTTGATGTTAGCTCCCACAATATGGTCCCGTATGCGCAGACCGAACGAAGGGATCTTGTTAGGACATTTAATATATTTGTCTACATACAATGGATTGAAAACACAGTCGTAGGCAGGGTTTGTTGGATGTGCTTTAAGCTTTGTAGTATATTGAAGACTAAGTTTAATACGTCGGTGGTATAAGGAAGGCTCATTTGCCTCCACGTATAAACTTTCTACTGGTGAGGTTCTAAAAGCACCAAGGCTGAGCCTCAAACCTTGGTGATGAACAGGATCCAACATTTTAATGTACGACTTCCTAGCGGAACCGTAAATGATGGATCCATAGTCCAATTTAGACCTCACCAGAGAACGATATAAATTAAGTAAAACTGATCGGTCAGCACCCCAATCGGTGCTAGACACGACCTTAATTATATCGAGAGCCTTTGTACATTTAGCTTTAAGCATTTTAATATGAGGTATAAAAGATAGTTTACTATCAAATATTATACCTAAAAATTTTGTTTCTCCAACAATTTTAACCTGTTCACCACAAAAATTTAGCTCAGGGTCAAGATGAAGTTTCCGTTTATTACAAAAATGCATACCGACGGTTTTAGACGTTGAAAATCTAAAACCGTTTTCAGTTGCCCATTTCTCGATCTTATTGAGACAAAGCTGCAACTGACGTTCGATATTATTCATATTCTTAGCTCGGTAGCATATAAGGAAATCATCCACGTATAAAGAACCCTCTGTGCCCGATGTTAATGTTTTTGCTAGGCTATTTATTTTTATGCTGAACAGAGTTGGTGATAGAATGCTGCCCTGGGGTACACCCATTTCTTGCTCATAAGAGTCAGAAAGAGTGGACCCCACCCGTACCTTAAACTGACGATCGGATAAAAATTTGGATATAAATATAGGTAAGCGACCTTTTAGACCCATATTCGCGAGATCTTTTAAAATACCATATTTCCATGTGGTGTCGTAGGCCTTTTCAAGGTCAAAAAATATGGACACCACATGTTCATTATTGATGAAGCCATCGCGAATAAAAGTTTCAAATCGAACAAGGTGATCCATGGTAGATCTACCTTGCCGAAAACCACATTGAATATTAGATAAAAGCTTGTTGGTTTCAAGAAACCAAACAAGTCTATCATTAATCATCCGTTCCATAGTCTTACAGACACAGCTGGTTAGAGCTATGGGACGGTAATTATGTGGATCAGTATGATCCTTACCCGGTTTTGGAACCGGAATAATACACGCCTCCCTCCATGATGATGGAAAATTACCAGTTATCCAAATATCATTAATCAAGTCCAAGAGAGTCTCCAGTGGCTCAGGTGGTAAATGGTTCAGAAACTTATAATATACATTATCAGGACCACAGGCAGTATCATGGGCCTTTTTTAATGCAGTTCTAAGTTCCTCGATATTAAACGGATG
The DNA here is from genome assembly GCF_032854445.1 of Liolophura sinensis. Taxonomy (NCBI): domain Eukaryota; kingdom Metazoa; phylum Mollusca; class Polyplacophora; order Chitonida; family Chitonidae; genus Liolophura; species Liolophura sinensis. The sequence goes on from NC_088299.1 coordinate 27,915, forward strand.
ATTATAATCTTCTAAATTCTTAGAAGAAAAGGGCAATTTGGTTTTCTCCTTCTGGTTTTTAATACGTTGGAATTCTTTAGTATAGTTCTCAGAAGAATGAATGAATGATTATGGCTTTACGCCACATCGGCAATATTTCAACCATATCGTGGCGAGAACATGTTTAAAACCAGGAATCAGTATATGGTTTTCAAGACTGAAGTATGAACATACAAAACAAATGAAAAATGACAGACATGTTTTAAACTAGGTAAAACAATCAAAGCTCTTTAAAAACTTGAAAACCACAAAGCTTTTGAAATTTTAATTTGTATATATGAACTAAAAATATCTATGTGAAATAAAAATGAAATTATATCTTATGATATAATCCAATATGTTTTAAGTAATTAATGACAGTATCGCCAGCGACACTGTCAAATAAATCAAATATAGAGTTGACCGTGTAGAACCTTTGCCGAACATGGGCAAAGTCCACACAGTCAACCAAAATATGTTTGATGCCATATTGAGCATCACATCCAACACACTCGGGAGCACTGCTCCCATCTAAGATGAAATTGTGTGTCAGATGAGAATGACCAATACGACACCTTGTTAAAACTACTTGGTCTCTACGAGACATTAGACAAGTATAGGCATTGTAGCCAATGACAGGATGAATGGCATGCAGTTTATTATGGATCTGCAAGTCCCATTCACCCTGCCAAAGGCGACGAATATATTTAAGAATATTGGACTTCACGTCAGCATAAGGGATTTTAACCCGAGATACAGGTTTATATATGGCAGCTTTCGCTTCCCTGTCCACGACTGTGTTTCCATGGATACCAGTGTGACTTGGTATCCAACAGAATATAATATCTTTACCTCTTTTAATTAATTTTCGGTGTTTAGTTATTATCTCAAGTATCAATGGATTTTTAAATTTATTATTCTGAATTGCCAAAAGGCAAGACAGCGAGTCGCTGCATATCACTGCCCTCTGGACATGCCCAGAGGAAACATATGATAAGGCCAGGAGTATAGCCCTGGCCTCTGCAGAAAAGATAGAAGATGAAGGTGGCAGACGAAGAGAAGTGACCCGCTGCTCTAAGACAGCCGCAGTCGCAACCCTGTCCCCATCCTTTGACCCGTCAGTATATATAAATTTATAGTCCATATAATCAGCCTTGATTTCAGCAAAACCTTGCTGAATTATAAGAGGATTTGTATTCGATTTATTATATTTACGTAGATCAAATATTAGTTTAGTTTGTGGGAGAAGCCATGGAGGAGACTCTGGAAAAGATACCGGAGCTATATCCTCCAGCTTGATGTTAGCACCCACAATATGGTCCCGTATGCGAAGACCGAACGAAGGGATCTTGTTAGGACATTTAATATATTTCTCTACATATAATGGATTGAAAACACAGTCGTAGGCAGGGTTTGTTGGATGTGCTTTAAGCTTTGTAGCATATTGAAGACTAAGTTTAATACGTCGGTTGTATAAGGAAGGCTCATTTGCCTCCACGTATAAACTTTCTACTGGTGAGGTTCTAAAAGCACCAAGGCTGAGCCTCAAACCTTGGTGATGAACAGGATCCAACATTTTAATATACGACTTCCTAGCGGAACCGTAAATGATGGATCCATAGTCCAATTTAGACCTCACCAGAGAACGATATAAATTAAGTAAAACTGATCGGTCAGCACCCCAGTCGGTGCTAGACACGACCTTAATTATATCGAGAGCCTTTGTACATTTAGCTTTAAGCATTTTAATATGAGGTATAAAAGATAGTTTACTATCAAATATTATACCTAAAAATTTTGTTTCTCCAACAATTTTAACCTGTTCACCACAAAAATTTAGCTCAGGGTCAAGATGAAGTTTCCGTTTGTTACAAAAATGCATACCGACGGTTTTAGACGTTGAAAATCTAAAACCGTTTTCAGTTGCCCATGTCTCGATCTTATTGAGACAAAGCTGCAACTGACGTTCGATGTTATTCATATTCTTAGCTCGGTAGCATATAAGGAAATCATCCACATATAAAGAACCCTCTGTGCCCGATGTTAATGTTTTTGCTAGGCTATTTATTTTTATGCTGAACAGAGTTGGTGATAGAATACTGCCCTGGGGTACACCCATTTCCTGCTCATAAGAGTCAGAAAGAGTGGACCCCACCCGTACCTTAAACTGACGATCAGATAAAAATTGGGATATAAATATAGGTAAGCGACCTTTTAGACCCATATTCGCGAGATCTTTTAAAATACCATATTTCCATGTGGTGTCGTAAGCCTTTTCAAGGTCAAAAAATATGGACACCACATGTTCATTATTGATGAAGCCATCGCGAATAAAGGTTTCAAATCGAACAAGGTGATCCATGGTAGATCTACCTTGCCGAAAACCACATTGAATATTAGATAAAAGCTTGTTGGTTTCAAGAAACCAAACAAGTCTATCATTAATCATCCGTTCCATAGTCTTACAGACACAGCTGGTAAGAGCTATGGGACGGTAATTATTTGGATCAGTATGATCCTTACCCGGTTTAGGGACCGGGATAATGCACGCCTCCCTCCATGATGGTGGAAAATTACCAGTTATCCAAATATCATTAAGCAAGTCCAAGAGAGTCTCCAGTGGCTCAAGTGGTAAATGGTTTAGAAACTTATAATATACATTATCGGGACCACAGGCAGTATCGTGGGCCTTTCTTAACGCAGTTTTAAGTTCCTCGATTTTAAAAGGACAATTATATTCTTCTAAATTTTTAGAAGAAAAGGGCAATTTAGTTTTCTCCTTCTGGTTTTTAATACGTTGGAATTTTTTAGTATAGTTCTCAGAAGAAGATTTCTTGGAAATTGTCTCAGCTAATTTATTTGCAATATGGGATGGAGAGGTTAATATATTATCTCCATCTTTCAAATGCTGGACTTTGGCTTTATTATTTTTGCCCTTAAGTTTCTGAACCATGTTCCAGACCTTACGCATGGGTGTTTTTGACGTAATGCCTGAAACAAAGTTCCGCCAACAAGATCGTCTCTTGGACTTGAGTAATCGACGAGCCTTAGCTCTAAATTTACGAACCTGGTTTAAATTATTATCAGTAGGACAATGATTAAATCTGCGTTCAGCCTTTTTACGGTCCTTTATGGCTTTACGACAGTCATTGTCGTACCAGGGTTTACTTTTGGATTTGGGATTTGTCGAGGTCTTAGGGATAGTTCTGTCAGCGGCTTCTAAAACAAGCTGATTAAATTTTAACATAGGATCATCTGCTCCAGTGAGAGTCTTTGAGGTGATATCAGCCTCACAGAACATCTCAAATGCGATCCAATCCGCTTTATCGAATTTCCACCTAGCTACACGTTCTAATGAATTAGAAGTGATATGTTCTAGGATTATAGGAAAATGGTCGCTACCACAAAGATCGTCATGCACCTTCCAAGAAAAATCCGGGAGAAGTGATGGATCTGTGATAGTGAGATCGATAGCAGAATAAGCGCCATTACCTGGATGTAAATAGGTATTAGAACCATCATTGAAATAACACAGTTCTTCGTTAGCTAAGAAGTTTTCGATGACCTTGCCCTTATCATTTATGTTGTTACTGCCCCATAGGGGGTTATGGGAATTAAAATCTCCCATAAGTATAAAAGGTGTTGGCAACTGTTGTTTTAAATTATGTAACTGCAAAGCTGACAAAGAAATGTTCGGGGGAATATACACTGAACATAATGTGATTGTTTCACATAGTGAAACACGAACGGCCACAGCCTGAAGTTCTGTATCCAGAGCAACAGGGCTGTGAATAACATTGTTATTGACGAAGATAGAGGAGCCGCCTGCAGCTCGATCTTCTTCATTCGAGTACGTACTGTATAATGAGTAATTTTTAAGAGTTATTTTGTCTTTGTCAGATGTCTTCAGGTGAGTTTCCTGAAGACACAGGGCAATAGGATTTAATGATTGAACAAGCTGTGTTATTTCAATAAAATTTACCTTAAGGCCTCGACAATTCCACTGTATAATTTTGTCATATATCGCCATTATGGAGGGAGACGTATAGGAGATTTCTCTTTATGTTTTGACCGAGGACGACCCTTTCTTGGAGATCGGCTGGAAGATCTCCCTGATGCGGGTGATATATCCATCACCTCCGCATCTGATGTTGAAGGACCAACGTCCTCCAACGAACCAAACTTATTAAAAGTTTGTATAGGATCCCTAGTGGCCTTAGAGGGACGCTCTGTGGGGCCACCAGGTTTATTAGTTATTTTATTATTATTTTGAGATTGACTTTTGGACTTATTTTTGTCATTTTTAGGGCAATCGGGCTCAGCTGGTTTACCAGGGTGTTCTATACTATTTACTGTTTTTATTTGTTCTTTTGAAGGAGTTTGAGTTGAGGAAGAACTAAATGAAGGTTGAGATGGAAGTTGCACAGAAACATAACTAGGTTTGTCGTTTCCAATGGGCCAAGTCCAAGAGGTTTGAGTAGCAACAGTTGCTACTCGCTTGACCACATTGGCAAACGAAGTCGGTAGAGAAGTATTAGAAAGTGAGGCTAATTTCCGGGCGTCCTGATAGGAGATATTGTTTTTAATTTTCAAGTTGATAATTTGCTTTTCCTTAACGAAAAGCGGGCAGTCTTTTGAGGAGGCCATGTGATCTCCACTGCAGTTGCAACACTTAACTGTGTTGCTGCAGCCGAAACCATCATGCCCTTCACTGCCGCATCTGAAGCAAATAAGTTTGTTCTTACATTGCCCCTTGCCATGACCAAATCGTTGGCAATTAAAACAACGTGTAGGATTGGGGATATATAAATCCACATTAACCCTATACGGGCCAACGTAGATATGAGACGGAAGGGAGGTAGTGTTAAAGGTAAGCAGGTATGTATTAAGTTTAAAGAGGTTACCAGATTTCTTCGTAACGAAGCGTTTCACTCTGGTAACACCCTGTGAATTTAGTTCTTGGCAGATTTCTTCCTCATTCAGGTCAGCTATATCACCATCCCTGTCACGAATGATTCCCTGACAGCTGTTCAGGGAATGGTGAGGGGATGTGAAAACAGATATGTCAGATATTTTATTTAATTTAAGTAAATTTTTTGACTGTTGTTGCCGGAAACATTCAATGAGAATGTCTCCGGATCTAAGTTTTTTAACGTTTTTTAAAGTTCCTGCTGTGCCCTGGAGAGCCCTTTGCAGAAGAAACGGGTGAATTTTTGAAGCCGGCTTTTGTTCACTCTTAGTTGAGAGAACAATGAAAGCCGGCCAACTGCTCTGTTCGTTATCCAGTGAGTCCGACAACTTCCTCTTTTTATCAGCACTTAAAGACAAAGTCGGCTGAGAGGAAGATTTATTAGATAAATTTGAAATATTTAAAGTAGGTTTTGATGTAGACATGGTATATAGATAGAAATTTCACCCCATATGTTCCCCACCCACCACGGAGTGCCAACAAGGGCGATGCCTGAACCTGGGAATACCCAGCAGGAAAGACACCAAGGATTCCATATGAGGTATACTCGAACAGATTGATTTATACCAACAGGTTAAATTCAATCTACTCGATTGACCCATGAGCCACCGCCTCAAAACGTAGTCCTACAAACGATATTTCAGAAATAATATTTGTTCGCCAAACGATATGCTGTTATTGAGGCAATTGGGACCACGTAGAGGCAAGACATGACCAAGCCGATTGATCGGACCGGGCCCATCCGACCTCCCGTCTCTCTCCAAGTAAGGGCCAAAGTGACGTGTTGGGCGTGAAGATCTCGCAAGACCAACCCACCCTCAGCCACCAGGATCCCGTCCTCGTAGATTACGGGTCGCAACCCACGGCAAACAGGTCGCTCCCCGGTTGCCTCTCACACAACCGAGAAGATGTGAGCCTATTATAATCACCGGGCTCACACAGGAGAGCTCTAGGTTAGTCGACTTTTACGACAAGCTTGCCTAGAGGACTGAGGTCCTATTCTTATCACCCCGGAAACCCCACGGGGGAGTTCTCAGAAGAAGATTTGTTTGAAATTGTTTCAGCTAGTTTATTTGCTATATCAGATGGAGATGTTAATGTATTATCGCCATCTTTTAAATGCTGAACTTTTGCTTTATTATTTTTGCCCTTAACTTTCTGAACCATGTTCCAGACCTTACGCATGGGTGTTTTTGACGTAATGCCTGAAACAAAGTTCCGCCAACAAGATCGTCTCTTGGACTTGAGTAATGAACGAGCCTTAGCTCGAAAAATACGAACCTGGTTTAAGTTATTATCAGTAGGACATATATTAAAATTTCGCTCGGCCTTTTTGCGGTCCTTTATGGCTTTGCGACAGTCCTGATCATACCAGGGTTTACTTTTGGATTGTGGATTTGTCGAGGTTTTAGGGATACTTCTATCGGCAGCTCGTAATACAAGCTCGTTAAATTTTAATATTGGATTATCTGCTGCATTGAGAGTCTCTGGGGTGATATCAGCCTCACAGAACATCTCAAATGCGATCCAATCTGCTTTATCGAATTTCCACCTAGCTACACGCTCTAAAGAATTAGAAGTGATATGCTCTAGGATTATAGGAAAATGGTCACTACCACAAAGATCGTCATGCACCTTCCAAGAAAAATCAAGGAGACGTGATGGATCCGTGATAGTGAGATCGATAGCAGAATAAGCGCCATTACCTGGATGTAAATAGGTATTAGAACCATCATTGAAATAACAGTTCTTCCTTACATAAGAAGTTTTCGACTATCTTACCCTTATTATTTATGTTATTACTTCCCCAAAGGGGGTTATGGGAATTTAAATCTCCCAGTATTATAAACGGTTTGGGTAATTGTTGTGTCAGATTATGTAAGTCATTGGCTGACAAAGAAGTGTTCGGCGGTATATACACCGAACATAATGTGACTGTTTTAGACAATGAAACACGAACGGCCACAGCCTGAAGCTCTGTATTCAGAGCAACAGGGCTGTGGATAATGCTGTTATTTATGAATATCGAGGAGCCGCCTGCAGCTCGCTCTTCTTCATTTAAATAAGTACTATATAATGAATAATTTTTAAGTGTTATTTTATCTTTGTCAGGTGTCTTCAGGTGAGTTTCCTGAAGACAGAGGGCAACTGGATTTAAAGATTGAACTAGCTGTGTTATTTCAATAAAATTTGCCTGAAGACCTCGACAATTCCATTGTATAATTTTGTCTAAACAAGACATTATGGAGGAAGGCGTATAGGGGATTTCTCTTTATGTTTGGACCGTGAACGACCCTTCCTGGGAGATCGGCTGGAAGATCTCCCTGGTGCGGGTGATGTATCCATCACATCCGCATCTGATGTTGAAGGACCAACGTCCTCCAGCGATCCAAACCTATTAAAAGTTTGGACAGGATCCCTTGTGGCCTTCGAGGGGCGCTCTTTGGGGCCACTAGGTTTATTATTTTCATTACGAGATTTATTTTCAGATTTATTTCTGGCAGGTTTGTTTTTGCTTTGATCAGGCTCAGGGTTATCAGTTTGTTTGTAATATTTACTGGGTTGTTTTGAGTTACTGTAGTCGTCTGGGTAGAGCAGGAATTACAGGCAGGTTGAGCAGCAGGCTGTAGAGAAGTAGGTCTGTCGTTCCCAATGGGCCAAGTCAATGAGGTTTGAGTAGCAACAGATGCTACTCGCTTGACCGCATTGGCAAATGAAGTCTGCAGTGTAGTATTAGGAGACGAGACTAGTTTGCGGGCCTCCTGATACGATATATTGTTTTTAGTTTTTATACTGATTATTTGTTTTTCTTTGACGAAAAGTGGGCAGTCCTTAGAGGAGGCCATGTGATCTCCACTGCAATTGCAGCACTTCGCTTTGCTGCTACAGTCGAAACCATCATGACCTTCACTGCCGCACCGAAAACAAACCAGTTTATTTTTGCATTGGCCCTTGCCATGACCAAACTTTTGACAGTTAAAACAACGTGTCGGATTAGGGATATACAACTCGACAGTAACCCTATAGGGGCCAATGTAGATATACGACGGAATAGATTTACTGTTAAATGTTAGAAGATATGTATTTAGTTTAATGATGTTATCAGATTTTTGAAGCGTTTTACTCTGGTAACACCCTGCGATTTCAGTTCTGTGCAGATTTCGTCTTCTGATAAATCAATGATATCCTGATCCCGGTCACGTATAATTCCCTGACAGCTGTTCAGGGAATTATGGGGGGATGTATACACAGGAATATCAGTTATTTTATTCAAAGCTAGTAAATTAATGGATTGTTGTTTCCGAAAACATTCAATAAGAATGTCTCCGGATCGTAATTTTTTGACGTTTTTTAAAGTACCTGCTGATCCCTGCAAGGCCCTTTTAAGCACAAATGGATGAATTTTTGAGGCCGGTTTCTGTTCACTCTTTGTCGAGAGAACGATGAAAGCCGGCCAACTGTCCTGTCCGTTATCAACTGAGTCAGCCAAAACCTCTAATTTTCTCTTTTATCAGCACTTGAAATCGGCTGAGAGGAAGGCCTGTTAGTCATACTGAGACATTAATTAAAAGGTGTGAGGAAGACATGGCATGTATATATATATAAATTTCACCCCATAAGTTCCCCACCCACCACGGAGTGCCAACAAGGGCGATGCCTGAACCTGGGAATACCCAGCAGGGAAGACACCAAGGATTCCATATGAGGTATACTCGAACAGATTGACTTTTACCAACAGGTTAAATACAATCTACTCGATTGACCCATGAGCCACCGCCTCAAAACGTAGTCCCACATACGAAATTTCAGAAATAACATTTATTCTTTGAGTGGTGTTATGGAGAAATTCTGGGACAACGCAGAGGCAAGACATGACCAAGCCGATTGATCGGACGGGCCCATCCGACCTCCCGTCTCACTCCAAGTAAGGGCCAAAGCGGAGTGTTGGGCGTGAGGATCTCGCAAGACCAACACACCCTCAGCCACCAGGATCCCGTCCTCGGAGATTACGGGTCGCAAACAGGTCGCTCCCCGGTTGCCTCTCACACAACCGAGAAGATGTGAGCCTATTATACTCACCGGGCTCACACAGGAGAGCTCTAGGTTAGTCGACTTTTACGACAAGCTTGCCTAGAGGGCTGAGGTCCTATTCTTATCACCCCGGAAACCCCACGGGGGCAGTACGTGAAAGAATAACTGGATCTAGTGTACGGGCTTGACGTGACCAGCCAATTGATCGGACCGGGCCCATCCGACCTCCAGTTAGTTCGAAAAGGTCTTGGTCTCTGTCAGGAATTATGCAATGACAGCAGTTTAATGTATTATGAGGAGAAACAGAAACAGGCTGCTCTCCTATATTTGAATTTTCAGCAAATTGATATATTGTTGTTTTCTGGAAATTTCCAACAAAATGTTTCCAGATTTCATTTTTTTAACCTGTTTTTAATGTCCCTGCGTAACTTTCTAATGTTTTTTTTTTTAATACGGAATGGGTTGATTTTCATTTTGCCTTCATTTTTTTTGGATATAACTAAAAATGTAGGAAAATAATCTTTTTCTGTTTCTATTTCTAGTGGAATTTCATTTCTCTTTTTTTTACCAACGACTGTTGAAGGTTGAGGCGAGGCCATGATGTATATTTTATTAATTTCACCGTACGTGCCCCCACCCGCCACGGAGTGCCAACAAGGGCGACTACCTCTGCGGATGACCAGCAGAGAATAAAAACAGGGAATCCACGCAAGGTATACTCGAACAGATTGAGTTATACCAAAAGGTTAAATTCAATCTACTTGATTGACCCATTAGCCACCGCCTTCTACACTGACCCCGAACAATAACACCTGGGGAAAACCCAACTTTACATCACAGTACGTGAAAGAATAACTGGGTCAAGTGTAGGGCTTGACGTGACCAGCCGATTGATCGGACCGGGCCCATCCGACCTCCCGTCTCACTCCAAGTAAGAGCCAAAGTGGCGTGTTAGGCGTGAGGATCTCGCAAGACCAGCACGCCCTCAGCCACCAGGATCCCGTCCTCTGAGATTACGGGTCGCAACCCACGGCAAACAGGTCGCTTCCCGTTGCCTCTCACACAACCGAGAAGATGTTGTATTCACCGGACTCACTCAGGAGAGCTCTAGGTAGTCGACTTTTACGACAAGCTTACCTAGAGGGCTGAGGTCCTATTCTTATCACCCCGGAAACCCCACGGCACTCAGGGAGGTAGAACTAACCGTAAATAAATACGTATTCAATTTCAGGATGTTAACAGGTTTCTTTGTATTGAAACGTTTCACTCTGGTAACACCCTGTGATTTCAATTCTGAGCATATTTCGTCTGCTGACAGGTCAATATTCTGATCCTATCACGAATTATTTCCCTAACAGCTGTTCAGGAAACTGAATAGGAGTAAACACAGGTTTAGCAACATTTTTATTTAAAGACGTCGAATTTGTCCGGAAAGATCAGTAAATTGACTGAGAATGTCTCCAGATTTAAGTTTTTGACGTTAAGACTTCCAGCTGCACCCTGGAGGAGCCCTTAACAACGAAAGCAACCGCCCGGCCATTATCATGCAACTACCACAAAACCTCCAACTTCCTCTTTGTATCAACATTTAAGGAATTCAAACAGGAAGACCCGATAAATACATTAGAAAGATTTGCAGAAGGTTTTTCCGGAAGACATGCTAAATAAGTACAGATTTCACCCCATGTGTTCCCCACCCACCACGGAGTGCCAAGTAGGGCGATGACTGAACATTGGAATATCAAGAATTCCACTCAAAGATAGCTGTTATTTGACATGGAACTCATTCACGGACTACGAATTTGAACTTTGATATGGAATTCATGCCTGGAATATTCATTGTCTGCCCGGCATCATTGGAAACTGATGACCGCTTCTCTCTTGTGTGTTACCGGCTTTATTTCTTATTTGTATAATTTCTTACATACCTTTGTCTTCGGGAGTTAGTGTTAAACGTTGTTGTGGAAATGGATCTTGCGATTATCGACTTGGAACGCCCTTTACGGACTACGAATGGTATATGAATGTCGGACTTGACGCTTATATTAATACGCACACCCACTTTCCTACCACGAGCCCCGCCGTCTCCCACTGTATAAAGGTAGTGCATTACATACAAACCACTCGATTGACCCGTGAGCCACCGCCTCAAAACGTAGTCCCGCAAACGGAACATCCAGAAATAACATCTATTCTAAGGAGTGGGGTCGTGGAGAAATTTTGTTAGCCGGTAGAGGGAAGATGTGACCAAGACGAATGATCGGACAGGGCCAATCCGACGCGTCCCTCTCCAAGTAAGGGCCAAAGGGAAGTGTTGGGCGTGACGATCTCGCAACACCGACACGCCCTCAGCCACCAAATCCCGTCCTTAGATTACGGATCGCAACCCACGGTAAACAGGTCAATCTCCGGTGGTTTGCCTATTATAGTTACCTGGCTCACACTGGGGAACTCTAGGCTAAGCGTTTTTTGACGTCAAGCCGCTATTCTGGTTTTGTTCCCTATCCTGTGCGCCTTTATACTTTATCATCTTTTACCTCTGTTATATTGGTGACCTCTTTACTTTTTTTTTTATAAAATAAAAGAAATGGTACTCCGACTGATTTGATGCACTCGCCCATAACGGTATATTATGACCTTAAAGGTGTTTCCGTCAATTACTTTAGCTCTACAGGCAGTCTGCCCTCGTTTACTTGAAAATTGGAACATCGTTTCCTCTAAAGAAAAACCCGACCCCCTTATAACCTGCCTTTGACAGCCTCATTCGCCACGGTTACATGCCACGTAAAACTTTCGATTCACTACGTTTTTCAGTCTCTCGGAGACCATTACCGGCCCACAACATTGGGAAGCGGGGTGACACACCACACATAGTATGGGGGGAAACTGATGTTTAAATGGATACTTTAACACAAAACCTCACTGTCCTGACACGTTCAGCTACGTGGGCGGTCAGTCGGCCAATGAATGAAATGAGACTAGTCAGGAAACTGAGGTATAGTTTTCTAGAATACTGAACTTCGTGCACGAAGACACGAAAACCCTTTAATTTCTTTACATGGAGAATAGAAATTTGTGTTAGTTGACACGAAATTTTTCTCCAACAATAATCCTTTGCTTGCTAAGTGCAAACTGGAAAGAATGGAAGTTGTCCCAGTAAATGACCGTACACAAATTTACAAGAAATCTACGCTACCGGGCTAAAATACGAATAACATCGAATGTCAGGAATAGATTTGTCTCAATAAGGTCAAGACATGGGATACCGAAAATGGTTTTAGATTTTCCACATCTATGGAAACGTGTACAGATTATTGGACAAACTAATATTTGATTGTAAGTTGTCCTTTATACCTTCTATGAAAATGCTTAAAGCTATGCGTATATAGAAACACTCAAGATATAACTAGGGCCTGTTTTATTTCACCTATATCGTTCCCTGTGAGGAACTATGTATCCATCATTTACGGTTCCGCAAAAAAGTGGTATATAAAAATGTTGGACGTTGTCCACCGCCAACGTTCAATGCTCAGCCTTGGTGCTTTTAGAACCTCGCCGGTAGAGGGTTTGATACAGAAATGAATATGCTGCAACGTGTAAAGCTCATCCAACAAACCCTACCTACGACTTTGTTTTCAATCCATCATACGTACATTAATTCCATAAATGTCCCAGCAAGATCCATTCGTGTGGTCTTCGTATACGGAGCCATATTGTGGAAGCAAAGATCAAGCTAGAGGAAATAGCTCCGGTGTCTTTTCCTAAGTCTCCTCACTGGCTTCTTCCGCAACCTAACATTTATTTTATGTAAGCGTCATAAATCCAATACAAATCCTGTTATAATTTAGCAAGATTTTGCCGGAATAAAGGCTAAATATGCTGATGATGAATTTTTTTATACTCATTCGTCAAAAACATAGGGACAGCGTTGCGTCTGCGGCTGTCTTGGAACAGCACGTCTATTCTCTCCGTCTTCTGTCTTGTATTTCATTCTCAGCCGAGGCCAGGAATATACTCCTGGCCTTATCACATATTTTCCTGAAGGGATGCATATGTAGTGATTCGCTTTCTTGCCTTTTGGCAATACAGCATAATAAATTACATAGAATACCACTGAATAGAGGTTAATATATTTTCTTGGATACGGAGCAGTATTGGTATCCATTGGAGACAAAGTCGTAGACTCTGAAGCTAACGCTGCCCTTAATAAATTATCAACTAAAACAGTGTGTAGGGTGTGTTCCTCGTTACAGTATTCCTCGTCCTAGTATTCCACGTCCCCGAGTTCACGAAAAGTTATACACAGTCAACATTATATTCGACAACATTGCTAACGATGCTGTTATAAATTATTTAGAAGCCAATGGCCTATATTATAAAATGTAGTTCTTAATGAATATATGCAAATAAATCACATATATACGATTTTTTATATTGATGTAAATATACTGTGGTTTTTGAATTGTAACTAAGTTTTTTTCAGAAAGAGGTTTTAAACATGTTCGTCTATTTTGGTTTTTTGTTAAGTATTCTCCATTGTATCGAAAAACATTCACTGGCTCCAGATTTAAACCTGTTCTCGTCACGCTATGGCTGCAATATTAAATTAATGATTACGGCTTAACGTCACATTGCCATTCCTGATAATATGCGGTGACAGGCAATTGTAAGATCAAATACATACGTGGGAAGGTGTGGCATCAACCTGCGGATGGCCGTGGGATTCCCTCGGGCTCTGCTCGGTTTCCTCCACCATAATGCTGGCCGCTGTCGCAAAAGTGAAATACTCTTGAGTACAGCGTAAAACACCAATCAAATAAATAAATGGGGACGTTCCAGGTCAATAATCGCAAGACCAATTCCAAACAACGACGTGTAACACAAACCAGCCAAGAATGAAGAAAGTACATAAAAACAAAACCGGGACGGAATCATGAAGAGAGAAGCAGTCAGCAGTGAAATCAGTATTCAGATCGTGTACCATTCTAGAATATCACTTGTTGATAACAATATGTATCTCAGATGCGCTTTGATTGCAACATGGCGATCTAATTCAACGCGATGAATATACCGCCCATAGCTCCGTCAAAGCGGAATTAGACACAATCATGTAATAGAGCGCTGAAAATTCTGATCGCTCTGTCCATATTTACTTACAAGAGAAGTATACTCGTTGTATACTCGTTGTAAAACTTAGAGCAAAAGCGTTTAGTGGAATAACCGTGACACATTAGTCTTTTGCAGTAATAATTTGTGACGTTGATTAAAATCGCAACACAACACGCATGATGTGCAAGTAAGGATAATTCACAGTGTCAAAATTAAAAACTACAGGCGTCGGAACTGGGAAGGGGGACAGAGGGAGCAGGTGCCCAGCCCCCTGAGGGTGGCGGATATCTCCCCCAATCCCTCGCCCGCCCAGAGTTGCTGTTGGTTCAAGGTGAATGTTACGAAATGCTTAGGGCAATGGCAAACAAGAGATGAAATTTGCCCCAGCACGGCCGTATAAAGGCCTCCATCCCTGGCGCTAAAGCTAAATAATGATATCCATTATATGACACCACAATAACCTAGGCCTAGTGTATAAGCCTATGGTTTTCTAGGAAAGAAATATACTAAAAGAAAGTGGCCTATAAAATCCAGAGAAGCTATGACAAAATAAAAGATAGTCGTGCTTTACCATAAGTACGCTAAGTTACGGTTGCCTAGGACCACTTAATATAGCTCTCTCAAGCTTTTAATTTACCCAGACATTATTATATTCTATAACAAATTTCAAAAAGGAGTTTAGATATGGTTTATCTTTTTCTGCGTCACCCCCCGTGGGGCTTCCGGGGTGATAAGAATAGGACCTCAGCCTCTGGGCAAGCTTGTCGTAAAAGTCGACTAACCTAGAGCTCTCCTGTGTGAGCCCGGTGAATATAATAGGCTCACATCTTCTCGGTTGTGTGAGAGGCAACCGGGAGCGACCTGTTTGCCGTGGGTTGCGACCCGTAATCTACGAGGACGGGATCCTGGTGGCTGAGGGTGGGTTGGTCTTGCGAGATCCTCACGCCCAACACGCCCACTTTGGCCCTTACTTGGAGAGAGACGGGAGGTCGGATGGGCCCGGTCCGATCAATCGGCTGGTCACGTCAAGCCCTACAGATGATCTCGTTGGTCATTTCTTTCACTTACTGTGATGTGAAATTGGTATTTTCCCAAATGCTCTTCTCTGGGATCGATGTAGAAGGCGGTGGCTAATGGGTCAATCGAGTAAATTGAGTTTAACCTTGTTAGTATAACTCAATTTGTTCGAGTATACCTTGCGTGGATTCCCTGTTTCTATTTCTGCTGGACATCCGCAGAGGTAGATTCGCCCTTGTTGGCACTCCGTGGCGGGTGGGGGGACACGTAAGGTGAATTCTTACTATATCAATTATGTCTTCCTCACAAACAATTTCAAATGCTCCAGTAAACATCGCAAAAAAACGTAAAAAATGAGGAATTTCTGGAAATAGGCAATGGAGCGGACAGTTGGCGGCTTTCATTGTTTTATCAACGAAAAAACGACCAACGTCCTTGCGTCTAAACTTGATCCATTCGCTCTAAAAAAACAATAGAAGGCTCAGCTGGTAAAGTTAAAAATGTTAAAAAATTAAGATCTGGCGATATCCTTATTGAATGTTTCCGAAAACAGCAGGCATTCAATTTATTATCATTGAATTCCGTTTTGGACGTGCCTGTTTTCGCATCGCCACATAAATCCCTAAATAGTTGCAAGGGCATCATACGGGACAGGGATCGGGATCTGATTGACCTGTCTGAAGAACAAATTTGTGCTGAATTAAAGTCTGAGGGTGTTACCAATGTTAAACGTTTCGTTACAAAAAAATCTGGTAACATCATTAAACTCAACACTTACTTGTTAACATTCAACAGCACATCACTTCCGTCATCCATTTACATTGGCCCGTACAGGGTTCGCGTTGACCTGTACAGTCCCAACCCGACAAGGTGTTTTACGTGCCAAAAATTTGGTCACGGCAAGGGCCAATGTATAAATAAATTGATTTGTTTCCGATGCGGGAAGGAAGGTCATGAGGGTTTCGGACTGCAGTGACACATTTAAATGTTGTAATTGCGGTGGAGATCATATGGCCTCCTCTAAAGACTGTCCATCATCCCTAAAGAAAAACAGATAGTTACTTTAAAAGTTAAAATAATATCCCATACCAGGAAGCACGCAAATTAGTGTGCAATACATCACAGGCTTTGTTTTCAAATGTGGTCAAGCGAGTTACAACATCTGTTGCTACTCAGACATCACTCACTTGGCCAATTGGAAACGATCAGCCCCAAACCATATCCGCTCAAACTTCTGTTTAACCTGCAGCCCAGCCTAAATATAGTTCTTGTTCTACACAAACTATATCAACAAGTTCCGAAACTCCCAAAAATATAGAACAACGTAAAACAGCTGAACCTAATAAATTCCAGACAAAAAGCCAAGCAAAGCGACTAATAATATGAATAATAATAATAAACCTAGTGGTCCTGTGGAACGTTCTTCCAAGGCCACCAGGGACCCTATCCAAACTTTTTAATAGGTTTGGATCGTTGGAGGATGTCGATCCTTCAACATCAGACGCGGAGGTGATGGATACATCACCCGCACCAGGGAGATCTTGCAGCCGATCTTCAAGGAAGGGTCGACCTCGGTCCAAGCACAAATCTCCCATACGCCTACCTCCATAATGTCTTCCTTAGATAAAATTATACAGTGGAATTGTCGAGGTCTTAAGACAAATTTTATTGAAATAACACAGCTAGTTCAATCTTTCAATCCAGTTGCCCTGTGTCTTCAGGAAACTCACCTGAAGACATCTGACAAAGATTAAATAACTCTTAAAAATTATTCCCTTTATAGCACATATTGTATTGAAGAAGAGCGAGCTGCAGGCGGCTCTCGATCTTCATAAATAACAATATTATCCACAGCCCTATAGCTTTGGATACAGAGCTTCAAGCTGTGGCCGTTCGTGTTTCATTATATGAAACAGTCACATTATGTTCGGTGTATATACCTCCGAACACCTCTTTGTCAGCTTTTCAGTTACACAATTTAAAAGAACAGTTACCTAAACCGTTTATAATACTGGAGATTTTAATTCACATAACCCCCTATGGGGCAGTAACAACATAAGTAATAAGGGCAAGATAATCGAAGACTTCTTATCGAAATGGTGAACTGTGTTATTTCAATGATGGTTCTAATACCTATTTACATCCGGGTAACGGCACTTATTCTGCTATCGATCTCACTATCACGGATCCATCACTTCTCCCAGATTTTTCTTGGAAGGTGCATGACGATCTTTGTGGTAGTGACCATTTTCCTATAATCCTAGAGCATATCACTTCTAATTCTTTAGAACGTGTAGCTAGGTGGAAATTCGATAAAGCAGATTGGATTGCATTTGAGATGTTCTGTGAGGCTGATATCACCCCAGAAACTCTCAATGCAGCAGATGATCCAATATTAAAATTTAACGAGCTTGTTTTTCGAGCTGCCGATAGAACTATCCCTAAAACCTCGACAAATCCCAAATCCAAAAGCAAACCCTGGTATGATAAGGACTGTCGCAAAGCCATTAAAGACCGCAAAAAGGCCGAGCGAAATTTTAATACATGTCCTACTGATAATAACTTAAACCAGGTTCGTATTTTTAGAGCTAAGGCTCGTCGATTACTCAAGTACAAGAGACGTTCTTGTTGGCGGAACTTTGTTTCAGGCATTACGTCAAAAACACCCATGCGTAAGGTCTGGAACATGGTTCAGAAACTTAAGGGCAAAAATAATAAAGCAAAAGTTCAGCATTTAAAAGATGGAGATAATATTTTAACTTCTCCACCCGATATAGCAAATAAACTAGCTGAAACAATTTCAAACAAATCTTCATCTGAGAATTACTCTAAAGAATTCCAACGTATTAAAAACCAGAAGAAGAAAATTAAATTGCCCTTTTCTTCTAAGAATTTAGAAGATTATAATTGTCCATTTAATATCGAGGAACTTAAAACTGCATTAAAAAAGGCCCACGATATTGCCTGTGGTCCTGATAATGTATATTATAAGTTTCTGAACCATTTACCATCTGAGCCACTGGAGACTCTCTTGGACTTGATTAATGATATTTGGATAACTGGTAATTTTCCACCATCATGGAGGGAGGCGTGTATTATTCCGGTTCCCAAACCGGGTAAGGATCATACTGATCCAAATAATTACCGTCCCATAGCTCTTACCAGCTGTGTCTGTAAGACTATGGAACGGATGATTAATGATAGACTTGTTTGGTTTCTTGAAACCAACAAGCTTTTATCTAATATTCAATGTGGTTTTCGGCAAGGTAGATCTACCATGGATCACCTTGTTCGATTCGAAACTTTTATTCGCGATGGCTTCATCAATAATGAACATGTGGTGTCCATATTTTTGGACCTTGAAAAGGCCTACGACACCACATGGAAATATGGTATTTTAAAAGATCTCGCGAATATGGGTCTAAAAGGTCGCTTACCTATATTTATATCCCAATTTTTATCCGATCGTCAGTTTAAGGTACGGGTTGGGTCCACTCATTCTGACTCTTATGAGCAGGAAATGGGTGTACCCAAGGGCAGTATTCTATCACCAACTCTGTTCAGCATTAAAATAAATAGCCTAGCAAAAACATTAACATCTGGCACAGAGGGTTCTTTATACGTCGATGATTTCCTTATATGCTACCGAGCTAAGAATATGAATAATATCGAACGTCAGTTGCAGCTTTGTCTCAATAAAATCGAGAAATGGGCAACTGAAAACGGTTTTAGATTTTCAACGTCTAAAACCGTCGGTATGCATTTTTGTAACAAACGGAAACTTCATCTTGACCCTCAGCTTAATTTTTGTGGTGAACAGGTTAAAATTGTTGGAGAAACAAAATTTTTAGGTATAATATTTGATAGTAAGCTATCTTTTACACCTCATATAAAAATGCTTAAAGCTAAATGTACAAAGGCTCTCGATATAATTAAGGTCGTGTCTAGCACCGATTGGGGTGCTGACCGATCAGTTTTACTTAATTTATATCGTTCTCTGGTGAGGTCTAAATTGGACTATGGATCCATCATTTACGGTTCCGCTAGGAAGTCGTATATTAAAATGTTGGATCCTGTTCATCACCAAGGTTTGAGGCTCAGCCTTGGTGCTTTTAGAACCTCACCAGTAGAAAGTTTATACGTGGAGGCAAATGAGCCTTCCTTATACAACCGACGTATTAAACTTAGTCTTCAATATGCTACAAAGCTTAAAGCACATCCAACAAACCCTGCCTACGACTGTGTTTTCAATCCATTATATGTAGACAAATATATTAAATGCCCTAACAAGATCCCTTCGTTCGGTCTTCGCATACGGGACCATATTGTGGGTGCTAACATCAAGCTGGAGGATATAGCTCCGGTATCTTTTCCAGAGTCTCCTCCATGGCTTCTCCCACAAACTAAACTAATATTTGATCTACGTAAATATAATAAATCCAATACAAATCCTCTTATAATTCAGCAAGGTTTTGCTGAAATCAAGGCTGATTATATGGACTATAAATTTATATATACTGACGGGTCAAAGGATGGGGACAGGGTTGCGGCTGCGGCTGTCTTAGAGCAGCGGGTCATTTCTCTTCGTCTGCCACCTTCATCTTCTATCTTTTCTGCAGAGGCCAGGGCTATACTCCTGGCCTTATCATATGTTTCCTCTGGGCATGTCCAGAGGGCAGTGATATGCAGCGACTCGCTGTCTTGCCTTTTGGCAATTCAGAATAATAAATTTAAAAATCCATTGATACTTGAGATAATAACTAAACACCGAAAATTAATTAAAAGAGGTAAAGATATTATATTCTGTTGGATACCAAGTCACACTGGTATCCATGGAAACACAGTCGTGGACAGGGAAGCGAAAGCTGCCCTATATAAACTTGTATCTCGGGTTAAAATCCCTTATGCTGACGTGAAGTCTAATATTCTTAAATATATTCGTGGCCTTTGGCAGGGTGAATGGGACTTGCAGATCCATAATAAACTGCATGCCATTCATCCTGTCATTGGCTACAATGCCTATACTTGTCTTATGTCTCGTAGAGACCAAGTAGTTTTAACAAGGTGTCGTATTGGGCATTCTCATTTGACACACAATTTCATGTTAGATGCCCCCGTGGGGTTTCCGGGGTGATAAGAATAGGACCTCAGCCCTCTAGGCAAGCTTGTCGTAAAAGTCGACTAACCTAGAGCTCTCCTGTGTGAGCCCGGTGATTTATAATAGGCTCACATCTTCCCGGTTGTGTGAGAGGCAACCGGGGGAGCGACCTGTTTGCCGTGGGTTGCGACCCGTAATCTCCGAGGACGGGATCCTGGTGTCTGAGGGGTGTGTTGGTCTTGCGAGATCCTCATGCCCAACACGTCACTTTGGCCCTTACTTGGAGAGAGACGGGAGGTCGGATGGGCCCGGTCCGATCAATCGGCTGGTCACGTCAAGCCCTACAGATGATCTCGTTGGTCATTTCTTTCACTTACTGTGATGTGAAATTGGTATTTTCCCAAATGCTCTTCTCTGGGATGGATGTAGAAGGCGGTGGCTAATGGGTCAATCGAGTAGATTGGGTTTAACCTTGTCGGTATAACTCAATCTGTTTGAGTATACCTTGCGTGGATTCCCTGTTTCTAATTTCTGCTGGACATCCGCAGAGGTAGATTCGCCCTTGTTGGCACTCCGTGGCGGGTGGGGGACACGTAAGGTGAATTGTTACCATATTAATTATGTCTTCCCGAAAAACCATTTCAAATGCTCCAGTAAACATCGCAAAAAAACGTAAAAATGAGGAATTTCTGGAAATAGGCAATGGAGCGGACAGTTGGCCGGCTTTCATTGTTTTGTCAACGAAAAACGACCAACGTCCTGCGTCTAAACTTGATCCATTCGCTCTAAATAAAACAATAGAAGGTTCAGCTGGTAAAGTTAAAAATGTTAAAAAATTAAGATCTGGCGATATCCTTATTGAATGTTTCCGAAAACAGCAGGCATTCAATTTATTATCATTGAATTCCGTTTTGGACGTGCCTGTATTTGCATCGCCACATAAATCCCTAAATAGCTGCAAGGGCATCATACGGGACAGGGATCGGGATCTGATTGACCTGTCTGAAGAACAAATTTGTGCTGAATTAAAGTCTGAGGGTGTTACCAATGTTAAACGTTTCGTTACAAAAAAATCTGGCAACATCATTAAACTCAACACTTACTTATTAACATTCAACAGCACATCACTTCCGTCATCCATTTACATTGGCCCGTACAGGGTTCGCGTTGACCTGTACATTCCCAACCTGACAAGGTGTTTTACGTGCCAAAACTTTGGTCACGGCAAAGGGCCAATGTATAAATAAATTGATTTGTTTCCGATGCGGGAAGGAAGGTCATGAGGGTTTCGACTGCAGTGACACATTTAAATGTTGTAATTGCAGTGGAGATCATATGGCCTCCTCTAAAGACTGTCCATTATTTCTAAAAGAAAAACAGATAGTTACTTTAAAAGTTAAAAATAACATCCCGTACCAGGAAGCACGCAAATTAGTGTGCAATACATCACAGGCTTTGTTTTCAAATGTGGTCAAGCGAGTTACAACATCTGTTGCTACTCAGACATCACTCACTTGGCCAATTGGAAACGATCAGCCCCAAACCATATCCGCTCAAACGTCTGTTAAACCTGCAGCCCAGCCTAAATATAGCTCTTGTTCTACACAAACTATATCAACAAGTTCCGAAACTCCCAAAAATATAGAACAACGTAAAACAGTTGAACCTAATAAATTACCAGACAAAAAGCCAAGCAAAGAAACGAATAATAAGAATAATAAACCTAGTGGTCCTGTGGAACGTTCTTCCAAGGCCACCAGGGACCCTATCCAAACTTTTAATAGGTTTGGATCGTTGGAGGATGTCGATCCTTCAACATCAGACGCGGAGGTGATGGATACATCACCCGCACCAGGGAGATCTTGCAGCCGATCTCCAAGGAAGGGTTGCAGCTGCAGCTGTCTTAGAGCAGCGAGTTGCTTCTCTTCGTCTTCCATCCTCGTCTTCAATCTTTTCTGCAGAGGCCAGGGCTATACTCCTGGCCTTATCATATGTCTCTTCTGGGCATGCTCAGAGGGCTGTGATATGCAGTGACTCGCTTTCCAGCCTTTTGGCAATACAGAATAATAAATTTAAAAATCCGTTGATCTTCGAAATATTAGCCATACACCGAAAACTAATTAAAAGAGGTAAAGATATCCTATTCTGTTGGATACCAAGTCATGTTGGTATCCATGGAAACACAGTCGCAGACAGGGAGGCAAAAGCTGCCCTTACTAAACCTTTGTCAAAAGTTAAAATACCATATAATGATTTTAAGTCTAATATTCTTAAATATATTCGTCGCCTTTGGCAGGGTGAATGGGATCTGCAGGTTTACAATAAACTGCATGCCATTCATCCTGTCATTGGCTTTAATTCATATACACTTGATATGTCTCGTAGAGACCAAGTCGTGTTAACCAGATGCCGTATTGGACATTCTCGTCTAACACACAATTTCATCTTGGATGGGAGCAGTGCTCCCGAGTGTGTTGGATGTGATGCTCAATATGGCATTAAACATATTCTGGTTGACTGTGTAGACTTTGCCCATGTTCGGCAAAGGTTCTATACAGTCAACTCTATATATGATTTATTTGACAGCATCGCTGGCGAGTTTGTCATAAATTATTTAAAGGCCATTGGCCTATATCATAAAATATAAATTTTAATCGTCATTAATATCTATATATAAACAGTTATATACATATAGATTTATACATGTAATATATAACCCTGGTTTTCGAGTTTTAACTCTTATTTTTTCTTTTATGCGATTTTAAACATGTCTGTACTTTTTGTTTTACTTTTAATGTTCATATTATCATATCGAAAACCTTAACCGTCTCTTGTTTTCACCTTGTTCTCGCCACGATATGGCTGAAATATTGCCGATGTGGCGTAAAGCCATAATCATTCATTCATTCATTCCAAGGAAGGGTCAACCTCGGTCCAAGCATAAATCTCCTATACGCCTACCTCCATAATGTCTTCCTTAGATAAAATTATACAGTGGAATTGTCGAGGTCCAGCTAGTTCAATCTTTCAATCCAGTTGCCCTGTGTCTTCAGGAAACTCACCTGAAGACATCTGACAGAGATAAAATAACTCTTAAAAATTATTCCCTTTATAGCACATATTGTATTGAAGAAGAGCGAGCTGCAGGCGGCTCCTCGATCTTCATAAATAACAATATTATCCACAGCCCTGTAGCTCTGGATACAGAGCTTCAAGCTGTGGCCGTCCGTGTTTCATTATATGAAACAGTCACATTATGTTCGGTGTATATACCTCCGAACACCTCTTTGTCAGTTTTTCAGTTACACAATTTAAAAGAACAGTTACCTAAACCGTTTATAATACTGGGAGATTTTAATTCCCATAACCCCCTATGGGTCAGTAACAACATAAATAATAAGGGCAAGATAGTCGAAGACTTCTTATCGAATGGTGAACTGTGTTATTTCAATGATGGTTCTAATACCTATTTACATCCGGGTAACGGCACTTATTCTGCTATCGATCTCACTATCACGGATCCATCACTTCTCATTGATTTTTTCTTGGAAGGTGCATGACGATCTTTGCGGTAGTGACCATTTTCCTATAATCCTAGAGCATATCACTTCTAATTCTTTAGAACGTGTAGCTAGGTGGAAATTCGATCAAGCAGATTGGATCGCATTTGAGATGTTCTGTGAGGCCGATATCACCCCAGAGACTCTCAATGCAGCAGATGATCCAATATTAAAATTTAACGAGCTTGTATTACGAGCTGCCGATAGAACTATCCCTAAAACCTCGACAAATCCCAAATCCAAAAGTAAACCCTGGTATGATCAGGACTGTCGCAAAGCCTTTAAGGACCGCAAAAAGGCCGAGCGAAATTTTAACATTTGTCCTACTGATAATAACTTAAACCAGGTTCGTATTTTTAGAGCTAAGGCTCGCCGATTACTCCAGTCCAAGAGACGATCTTGTTGGCGGAACTTTGTTTCAGACATTACGTCAAAAACACCCATGCGTAAGGTCTGGAACATGGTTCAGAAACTTAAGGGCAAAAATAATAAAGCAAAAGTTCAGCATTTAAAAGATGGAGATAATACATTAACATCTCCATCTGATATAGCCAATAAATTAGCTGAAACAATTTCCAACAAATCTTCTTCTAAGAACTATACTAAAAAATTCCAACATATTAAAAACCAGAAGGAGAAAACTAAATTGCCCTTTTCTTCTAAGAATTTAGAAGATTATAATTGTCCATTTAATATCGAGGAACTTAAAACTGCATTAAAAAAGGCCCACGATACTGCTTGTGGTCCTGATAATGTATATTATAAGTTTCTGAACCATTTACCGCCTGAGCCACTGGAGACTCTCTTGGATATGATTAATGATATTTGGATAACTGGTAATTTTCCACCATCATGGAGGGAGGCGTGTATTATTCCGGTTCCCAAACCGGGTAAGGATCATACTGATCCAAATAATTACCGTCCCATAGCTCTTACCAGCTGTGTCTGTAAGACTATGGAACGGATGATTAATGATAGACTTGTTTGATTTCTTGAAACCAACAAGCTTTTATCTAATATTCAATGCGGTTTTCGACAAGGTAGATCTACCATGGATCACCTTGTTCGATTCGAAACTTTTATTCGCGATGGCTTCATCAGTAATGAACATGTGGTGTCGATATTTTTTGACCTTGAAAAGGCCTACGACACCACATGGAAATATGGCATTTTAAAAGACCTCGCGAATATGGGTCTTAAAGGTCGCTTACCTATATTTATATCCGAATTTTTATCTGATCGTCAGTTTAAGGTACGGGTGGAGTCCACTCTTTCGGACTCTTATAAGCAAGAAATGGGTGTACCCCAGGGCAGCATTCTATCACCAACTCTGTTTAGCATAAAAATAAATAGCCTAGCAAAAACATTAACATCTGGCACAGAGGGTTCTTTATACGTGGATGATTTCCTTATATGCTACCGAGCTAAGAATATGAACAATATCGAACGTCAGTTGCAGCTTTGTCTCAACAAAATCGAGAAATGGGCAACTGAAAACGGTTTTAGATTTTCAACGTCTAAAACCGTCGGTATGCATTTTTGTAATAAACGGAAACTTCATCTTGACCCTGAGCTTAATTTTTGTGGTAAACAGGTGAAAATTGTTGGAGAAACCAAATTTTTAGGTATAATATTTGATAGTAAGCTATCCTTTATACCTCATATCAAAATGCTTAAAGCTAAATGTACAAAGGCTCTCGATATAATTAAGGTCGTGTCTAGCACCGATTGGGGTGCTGACCGATCAGTTTTACTTAATTTATATCGTTCTCTGGTGAGGTCTAAATTGGACTATGGATCCATCATTTACGGTTCCGCTAGGAAGTCGTACATTAAAATGTTGGATCCTGTTCATCACCAAGGTTTGAGGCTCAGCCTTGGTGCTTTTAGAACTTCACCAGTAGAAAGTTTATACGTGGAGGCAAATGAGCCTTCTTTATATAACCGACGTATAAAACTTAGCCTTCAATATGCTACAAAGCTTAAAGCACATCCAACAAACCCTGCCTACGACTGTGTTTTCAATCCATTGTATGTAGACAAATATACTAAATGTCCTAGCAAGATCCCTTCATTCGGTCTTCGTATACGGGACCATATTGTGGGAGCTAACATCAAGCTGGAGGATATAGCTCCGGTGTCTTTTCCGGAGTCTCCTCCATGGCTTCTCCCACAACCTAAACTAATATTTGATCTACGCATATATAATAAATCGAATATAAATCCTCTTATAATTCAGCAAGGTTTTGCTGAAATTAAAGCTAATTTTATGGATTATAAATTTATATATACTGACGGGTCGAAGGATGGGGACAGGGTTGCGACTGCGGCTGTCATGGAGCAGCGAGTCTCTTCCTTTCGTCTTCCATCCTCTTCTTCAATATTCTCTGCCGAGGCCAGAGCTATACTCCTGGCTTTATCATATGTTTCTACTGGGTGTGCCCAGAGGGCAATGATATGCACTGACTCGTTGTCTTGCTTAATGGCAATACAGAATAATAAATTTAAAAATCCCTTGATCCTTCAAATTTTAGCTATACATAGGAAATTAATTAGAAGAGGTAAAGATATTATATTCTGCTGGATACCAAGTCATATTGGTATCCATGGAAACACAGTCGCAGACAGGGAGGCGAAAGCTGCCCTAAATAAACCCATATCTAAGATAAAAATCCCTTATACTGACATGAAGTCCAATATTCTTAAATATATTCGTGGCCTTTGGCAGGGTGAATGGAATTTGCAGGTCCGTAATAAACTGCATGCTATTCATCCGGTCATTGGCTATAATTCATATACACTTAATATGTCTCGTAGAGACCAAGTCGTTTTAACCAGATGCCGTATTGGACATTCTCATCTGACACACAATTTCATCTTGGATGGGAGCAGTGCTCCCGAGTGTGTTGGATGTGATGCTCAATATGGCATCAAACATATTCTGGTTGACTGTGTAGACTTTGCCCATGTTCGGCAGAGATTCTACACGGTCAACTCTATATATGATTTATTTGACAACATCGCTGGAGATGTTGTCATAAATTATTTGAAGGCCATTGGCCTATATCATAAAATATAAATTTTAATTCTCATAAATATCTATAGATAAACAGTTATATACATTTATGCATGTACTCTAACCCTGGTTTTCGAGTTTTAAATCTTATTTTTCGTTTATTCGATTTTAATCACGTCTGTACTTTTTGTTTTACTTTTGGTGTTCATATTATCATATCGAAAACCTTAACCGTCTCTTGCTTTCACCTTGTTCTCGCCACGGTATGGCTGAAATATTGCCGATGTGGCGTTAAGCCATAATCATTCATTCATTCATTCATTCATTCATTTATTCATCTTAGATGGGAGCAGTGCTCCCGAGTGTGTTGGATGTGATGCTCAATATGGCATCGAACATATTTTGGTTGACTGTGTGGACTTTGCCCATGTTCGGCAAAGGTTCTACACGGTCAACTCTATATATGATTTATTTGACAGTGTCGCTGGCGATACTGTCATTAATTACTTAAAACATATTGGATTATATCATAAGATATAATTTCATTTTTATTTCACATAGATATTTCTAGTTCATATATACATATTAAAATTTCAAAAGCTTTGTGGTTTTCAAGTTTTTAAAGAGCTTTGATTGTTTTACCTAGTTTTAAACATGTCTGTCATTTTTCATTTGTTTTGTATGTTCATACTTCAATCTTGAAAACCATATACTGATTCCTGGTTTTAAACATGTTCTCGCCACGATATGGCTGAAATATTGCCGATGTGGCGTAAAGCCATAATCATTCATTCATTCATTTTTTTTCTGCGTCACCAAATAAGGCAAAAAAAGATCTCTGACATGTCTATAGGGGCCTACATTAGCTAATCAAAATTTCAC
Source organism: Liolophura sinensis (assembly GCF_032854445.1). Lineage (NCBI taxonomy): Eukaryota > Metazoa > Mollusca > Polyplacophora > Chitonida > Chitonidae > Liolophura > Liolophura sinensis. The sequence goes on from NC_088299.1 coordinate 55,616, forward strand.
GCCAAATTGCAGCCAAACTCTCATGTTTTATGCCTTTGCAGTTGAAACATAAAATTTAACGGCAGAAAATGTCACATATTTGCCGAAACAAGTCCGCACTTTACATTCATGTCATGTGCACGTATCATTCGAAGGTTTAACCCCCGTGGGGTTTCCGGGGTGATAAGAACAGGGCCTCAACCCTCTAGGCAAGCTTGTCGTAAAAGACGACTAACCTAGAGCTCTCCTGTGTGAGCCCTGTGAATATACTAGGCTCACATCTTCTCGGTTGTGTTAGAGGCAACCGGGAAGCGACCTGTTTGCCGTGGGTTGCGACCCGTAATCTACGAGGACGGAATCCTGGTGGTTGAGGGCATTTTGGTCTTGCAAGATCCTGACGCCCAACATGCCACTTTGGCCCTTACTTGGAGAGAGACGGGAGGTCGGATGGGCCCGGTCCGATCAATCGGCTTGGTCATGTCTTGCCTCTGCGTGGTCCCAAAATTTCTCCATAACACCACTCAATAAAGAATAAATGTTATTTCTGAAATTTCATTTGCGGGACTACGTTTTGAGGCGGTGGCTCATGGGTCAATCGAGTAGTATGTGTCTGATGTGTGACCTTTTTCACGTAATGGGGTAGTTCTACATAGGAAATTAATTAGAAGAGGTAAAGATATTATATTTTGCTGGATACCAAGTCATATTGGTATCCATGGAAACACAGTCGCAGACAGGGAGGCGAAAGCTGCCCTAAATAAACCCATATCTAAGATAAAAATCCCTTATACTGACATGAAGTCCAATATTCTTAAATATATTCGTGGCCTTTGGCAGGGTGAATGGAACTTGCAGGTCCATAATAAACTGCATGCTATTTATCCGGTCATTGGCTATAATTCATATACATTTGATATGTCTCGTAGAGACCAAGTCGTTTTAACCAGATGCCGTATTGGACATTCTCATCTGACACACAATTTCATCTTGGATGGGAGAAGTGCTCCCGAGTGTGTTGGCTGTGATGCTCAGTATGGCATCAAACATATTCTGGTTGACTGTGTAGACTTTGCCCATGTTCGGCAGAGATTCTACACAGTCAACTCTATATATGGTTTATTTGACAGCATCGCTGGCGATGTTGTCATAAATTATTTGAAGGCCATTGGCCTATATCATAAAATATAAATTTTAATTGTCATAAATATTTAAAAATAAACAGTTGTATAAATATATATATTTTAACCCTGGTTTTCGAGTTTTAAATCTTATTTTTCTTTTATACGATTTTAATCACGTCTGTACTTTTTGTTTTACTTTTGGTGTTCATATTATCATATCGAAAACCTTAACCGTCTCTTGCTTTCACCTTGTTCTCGCCACGGTATGGCTGAAATATTGCCGATGTGGCGTTAAGCCATAATCATTCATTCATTCATTCATTTTATAAAGGAGAACAATGCGCATTTCCGTCTATACCTATCCGAATTAATCTCAGGCACTAGCATCTTGATATAGCGCATTGTATCTGTCAAAACTTTCCGTGTTCGAAGTTGCACGGAGTAAAAGGCGTATCTCCTATGATCACTGCTGTTTTTACAGTTTTCTGCAATTGGGGCACAAGGGGCTGGCACTGTTACCGGAAGAGATTGGCGTAACTCTATTTCGAACGTGTTTAGCCAGAATTCCTTACCCATAGCAAGTGTCCCCTGTTTTACAAACAAGACACCATAATTTAACCTCTGAATTATATCTATATCCTTATCCGTTGGGTTGGCCAAAATTGGTCTTGCAAATAGCATCAGGAGCAGAAGAAGTCTCAGCACCGGGTTCATGCAAGTCCCTATGGAGAACAGAATGAAGAGAGAGAGATATGTAGTTTGAGTGTGAGAATTGGAAATGTAGTAATCAAGTACATTTCCTAGCACTAACAGTTGCCATCAAACCACATATGAAGAGGAGGGAAGAGAGAGCAGAGAAATGGCTCCGACCTAAATGAACCGGGTACAAGAGCTCCATAGCTGCTGTACTACATATCTGAACCTTCCATTAGCCAATCAACTGAACTGGTACTGGAGTTTACTAGTTCCTTTGTTACTAGTATAAAACGAGTTAAAAGTTATAGGCGAGCAACCGTAGCTTACTTACGAAAGTGCCTGTATGGCCGTTTCCGCCTTCGACCAGTTTTTGTTTTCGTTATGTGAAACATTTGTTTCGGTTTTTCACATATATCTTTTTCTTCTACCCATGAGTTTTCAGGGTGTTTGTACCATTTCACGAGATAAAATCTTTTGCCATTTGACCATTTCATTTTCAGCAGTTCATCCACTCGGTACCATTGATCATTGTTTTGGTTTTCACCTGTGTCTTGTGTTTGTTTACTACCTACTTTGGGAGCATTTGTCGCCAGGTCATCCGTTATTTGTTCCTTGTTCTCTCTACAGGGTTGTTGAAATGGTTCAACTCTATCCATTGGGTCATGATAGTGCTTAATGCGATTTGCATGTATCCTTGACTTTACAAGGGAGTCATCCGCCCTTTTACGGAGCTTGTAGGTGTGATTCTCACCAACATCCACTATGTAATATGGACCAATAAATTTTGGACATAACTTCGGGGATAGTCCTTTCCTTGATTTATGTGAAATCATGAGCACCAAGTCACCTGCCTTAAAGTTAGGGAGGGCTGTTTTCTTGTCATAGCGTTGTTTGCTTTTTAGATGAGCTTCTTTGGTGTTCTTTGCTGCTATATCTCTTGCAACTTTTAATTGGTCCATTACTTCTGTTACATGCTGCTTTGTAACACGAGGCAGAGTAACAATAGGCAACATGGTTGTGTCGAATGGCAGATTCATTTCCTTGCCGAACAACATGCGATATGGAGAAATTTGAGTGGAGTTCATACATGGTGACATCCGAAAGGACATCATGATGCATGGAAGCAATGCAGGCCAATTGGAGTGAGTGTCGTCACAATAGGCACGAAGAGCAGACAAAATGGAACTATTATTTCGCTCACAGGCAGCATTAGTCTGGGGGTGGTAGGAACTAGTTTTGACGTGGGTAACTTGAAACATTTCACATATGGCGGCAATCAAGGACGACATGAACTTTGTTCCCCTGTCTGAAACTAGTGTGTTTGGGGCACCATAGCGACAAAATATTTCTTCGAATAGAACTTTTGCAATTTCAGTAGCCTCTTGCAATTTCAAAGGAAAGGCCTCCGTCCAGTGCGATGCACTATCGACAACGAGAAGGATGTGTTTAAATCCTTCGGGAGACTCTGTTAGAGGACCCATAAAATCAATATGCATTCGCTGGAAGACATCTACGACTGGCATAGATATAAGAGGGGCAGGCTTTGCTGTTCGAGATTGCTTACTTCTTTGACAAGCATCACACGATTTGATGTAATCATGTGTGTCTTGATACATTCTCGGCCAGTGGTATCTCATGCGCAGTGCTTCATACGTACGCCCCCGTGGGGTTTCCGGGGTGATAAGAATAGGATCTCAGCCCTCTAGGCAAGCTTGTCGTAAAAGTCGACTAACCTAGAGCTCTCCCGTGTGAGCCCGGTGAATATAATAGGCTCACATCTTCTCGGTTGTGTGAGAGGCAACCGGGGAGCGACCTGTTTGCCGTGGGTTGCAACCCGTAATCTACGAGGACGGGATCCTGGTGGCTGAGGGTGTGTTGGTCTTGCGAGATCCTCACGCCCAACACTCCGCTTTGGCCCTTACTTGGAGAGAGACGGGAGGTCGGATGGGCCCGGTTCAACCAATCGGCTGGTCATGTCTTGCCTCTTCGTAGTCCCAAACTTGTTATCAACATCTCCAAACAGCGAATTGCTACATTGACTAAAATCTGGTTTGCGGGACTATAGTGTGGGGCGGTGGCTCATGGGTCAATTGGATAGTGGGTATCTGATGTGTGACCTTTTTTCCACGGGTGAATAAGGGAGGAGTTCGTGGTGGAAATTTGGTTAACTCATCTAGGCGGCTATCTGAGTATACCTTTCGTGGAATCCTCGGTGTGTATCCTGCTGGATATCCGCAGGCTCTGACACCGCCCTTGTTGGCACTCCGTGGTGGGTGGGGGGTGAAATTAACACAAACACATTATGTCTTTATCACAACCTTCCCCAGCAGTGTGTAAAAAAAGGAAAAATGAGTTATCGCTAGATTTAGAGGGAGCAAATAATCATTTTCCAGCCTTTCTAGTAATAACAAGTAAAAATAAAAATAAAGCTGCAAATAAAATAAACCCATTCTTATTAAAAAAAACTCTAGAAAGTTATGCAGGAAATTTAAAACAGGTAAAAAAGATGAAGTCTGGTAACATTTTGTTAGAAGTATTTAGAAAACAACAATATCTTAATTTAATGAAAATTCATAATATTGGAGAACATAATGTTTCGGTCACTCCACATAACACCTTAAACTGCTCTCAGGGCATTATTCGGGATAGGGATCAGGACCTAAACCAAATGACAGAACAAGAAATAACAGATGAACTTAAAATCCAGGGCGTAACCAGTGTTAAACGATTTGCCATTAAACGAGATGGAAATCTCATTAATACAAATACCTATCTATTAACATTTGATAGACCTTCACTGCCAACATCTATCTTTGTTGGGCCTTACAGTGTACGGGTCGATTTATTCATACCCAACCCGACCCGGTATTTCTCCTGCCAGAGGTTTGGCCATGGCAGGGGTCAGTGCCGGAACAAACTCGTCTGCTTTAGATGTGCAGAAGAAGGCCATGAGGGCTTTGACTGTAATAATAAAATTAAATGTTTCAATTGTGGTGAGGCCCATATGGCCTCCTCTAAGGACTGTTCTCTCTTTATAAAAGAGAAACAGATTGTTCAGTGTAAAATTAAAAACAATATATCGTACCAAGAAGCACGACGACTGATCGCTCTTCCGGATAATGCTCTGAAAACTTCCTTCGCCAATGTGCTCAAGAAAGTGTCAACATCTGTTGGCACACAAACAACTTCAACTTGGCCCATTGGTGACGATAAACCTAAAACAATAATTGTGCCAGCAATAGCTAAACCTGTTGATAAAACTACGTCTTCGTCTTGCTCTACGCAGACAGTTCAATCTAATACTGTAAAACAGAATAATAATACCTCTAATCCTGCTGACAAAAATATACCTAAATCAACTCAAAAAGGATCTAATCAGCATAGCCGTAAACCTAGTGGCCCTTCAGACCGTCCGTCTAAGGCGACTAGGGATCTGATCCAAACTTTTAATAGGTTTGGGTTGCTGGAGGACGCTGGTCCTTCGGCGTTGGATGCGTGCGTGATGGATACATCACCCGCACCGGGGAGATCGAACAGCACATCTCCCAAGGAAAGTCGTTCTCGGTCCAAAGTAAATCCCCTATACGTCTCCCTCCATAATGTCTATAAATGACAAAATTATACAGTGGAATTGTCGAGGTCTTAAGGTCAATTTTATTGAAGTAACACAGCTAGTCCAATCTCTAAATCCAATTACCCTTTGTCTTCAGGAGACTCACCTGAAGATATCTGACAAAGATAAAATAACTCTTAAAAATTATTCTTTATACAGTACCTATTCTAATGATGAAGAGAAAGCTTGTGGTGGCTCCTCTATCTTTATCAATAATAATATTATTCATAGCCCTGTTGCTCTTAATACGGAACTCCAGGCTGTTGCCGTACGTGTTTCTTTGTCTGAAACCATTACATTATGTTCTGTTTATATTCCTCCTCGTTCCTCCATGACAGCTTCCCAACTGCATAATTTAACAGAACAGTTACCTAAACCTTTTATAATAATGGGTGATTTTAATGCCCATAACCCCCTATGGGGCAGTGATAACATAAATGATAAGGGCAGACAACTCGAAAACTTTTTATCTTCTGATGGACTGTGTTATTTCAATGATGGTTCTAATACTTATTTACATCCTGGTAATGGTTCATATTCTGCTATTGATCTCACTATCACGGATCCATCACTTCTCCTGGATTTTTCTTGGAGGTGTATGATGATCTTTGTGGTAGTGACCATTTTCCTATTATCCTAGAGCATCTCACGTCTAATTCCTTAGAACGTATAGCTAGGTGGAAGTTCGATAAGGGAGACTGGATGGCATTTGAGATGTTCTGTGAGGCTGACATCATTCCAGAGAATATCAATGCTGCAGAAGATCCTCTTTTAAAATTTAATGAACTTATATTAACAGCAGCTGATAGAACCATACCTAAGACCTCGACAAATCCAAAATCCAAAAGTAAACCCTGGTACGACGATGACTGTCGCAAAGCCATAAAGGATCGCAAAAAAGCCGAGCGCAGATTTAATCATTGTCCTGATAATAATAATTTAAACCAGGTCCGTATATTCGGAGCTAAGGCTCGCCGATTAATTAAGTCTAAGAGACGTTCTTGTTGGCGGAACTTTCTTTCAGGCATTACGTCAAAAACACCCATGCGTAAGGTCTGGAACATGGTTCAGAAGCTTAAGGGCAAAAACAACAAAGCCAAAATTCAGCATTTAAAAGATGGCGATACCCTATTAACATCGCCATCTGAAATAGCGAATAAACTAGCTGAAACAATATCTCAGAAATCTTCTTCTGAGAATTACACTTCTGAGTTTCGACGTACTAAAAAACATAAGGAGAAAATTAAATTGCCTTTTTCTTCTAAGAATTTAGAAGATTATAATCGTCGTTTTTCAATTGAGGAACTTAAAACTTCTCTTAAAAAGGCACACGATACTGCGTGTGGCCCTGATAATATATATTATAAGCTTCTGAATCATTTACCATCTGAGCCACTTGAGACTCTCTTAGATTTACTTAATGACATTTGGCAAACTGGTAATTTTCCGCCGACTTGGAGGGAGGCGTGTATTATCCCGGTCCCTAAACCGGGTAAGGATCATAATGATCCAAATAATTACCGTCCCATAGCTCTTACCAGCTGCGTCTGTAAGACTATGGAACGGATGATAAATGATAGGCTTGTTTGGTTTCTTGAAACCAACAAGTTACTATCTAATATACAATGTGGTTTTCGTCAAGGTCGATCTACTTTAGATCACCTTGTCCGTTTCGAAAGTTTTATTCGTGACGGTTTTATTAATAATGAACATGTGGTGTCGATGTTTTTTGACCTTGAAAAGGCCTACGACACCACATGGAAATATGGTATTTTAAAGGACCTTTCTGATATGGGTCTTAAAGGCCGCTTACCATCATTTATATCCGAATTTCTATCTGATCGTCGGTTTAAGGTACGGGCGGGGTCCACTCTTTCTGATTCGCATGAGCAGGAGATGGGTGTTCCCCAGGGCAGTATTCTTTCGCCAACACTGTTCAGCATAAAAATTAATAGCTTAGCTAAAACGTTGACATCTGGCACTGAGGGTTCTTTATACGTAGATGATTTCCTTATATGCTACCGGGCTAAAAATATGAATAACATCGAGCGGCAACTGCAGCTTTGTCTCAAGAAGATTGAGAAATGGGCAGTTGCCAACGGTTTTAGATTTTTCACATCTAAAACCGTCGGTATGCATTTCTGTAATAAACGGAATCTTCATCTAGACCCTGAGCTTAAATTTTGTGGAGAACCAGTGAAGATTGTTGGGGAAAATAAATTTTTAGGGGTTATATTTGATAAAAAATTATCCTTTCTACCTCATATAAAAATGCTTAAAGCTAAATGCACAAAGGCTCTCCATATAATAAAGGTCGTGTCTAGTACCGATTGGGGTGCTGACCGATCAGTTTTACTTAATTTATATCGTTCTCTGGCGAGGTCTAAATTGGACTTTGGGTCCATCATTTATGGTTCTGCAAGGAAATCCTATCTTAAAATGTTGGATCCTGTCCATCACCAAGGTTTGAGGCTCAGCCTTGGTGCATTTAGAACCTCACCAGTAGAAAGTTTATACGTCGAAGCTAATGAGCCTTCTTTACATCTCAGGCGTATAAAACTATGCCTTCAATATACTACAAAGCTTAAAGCACACCCAACAAACCCTGCCTATGACTGTGTTTTCAATCCGTTATATGTAGACAAATATAACAAATGTCCGAATTAGATTCCTTCGTTCAGTCTTCGTGTTCGGGACCACGTTGTGGGAGCTGGCATCGAGCTTGAGAATATAGCTCCGGTTTCTTTTCCGGAGTCTCCTCCCTGGCTTCTCCCACAACCTAAATTGATATTTGATCTACGTAAACATAACAAAAGAAATACGAATCCTCTAATAATTCAGCAAAGTTTTTCTGAGATAAAGGCTAATTATCCAGATTATAAATTTATATATACTGACGGGTCGAAGGATGGGGAGAAGGTTCCGGCTGCGGCTGTCTTGGAACAGCGGGTCACTTCTCTTCGTCTTCCATCCTCATCTTCAATCTTTTCTGCAGAGGCCAGAGCTATACTTCTGGCTTTGTCATATGTTTCTGCTGGGCATGCCCAGAGGGCTGTGATCTGCACGGACTCGCTCTCTTGCCTTTTGGCAATTCAGAATAATAAATTTAAAAATCCTTCCATCCTTGAGATATTAGCCGTACATAAAAATCTAATTAAAAGAGGTAAAGATATTGTATTCTGTTGGATACCAAGTCACATTGGTATCCATGGAAACACAGTCGTGGACAGGGAGGCGAAAGCTGCCCTTAATAAACCCATATCGAAGATGGAAATTTGTTACACTGATTTTAGATCTGATATTCTTAAATATATTCGTGGCCTTTGGCAGGGTGAATGGGATTTGCAGATCCACAACAAACTGCATGCTATTCATCCTGTCATTGGCAATAATTCTTATACTCTTAATAAGTCTCGTAGGGACCAAGTAGTTCTAACAAGGTGCCGTATTGGGCATTCTCGTCTAACACACAATTTTATCCTAGATGGGAGCAGTGCTCCTGAGTGTGTTGGTTGTAATGCCCAGTACGGCATGAAACATATTCTCGTTGACTCTGTGGACTTTGCTCATATTAGGCAAAGATTCTACACAGTCAGCTCTATATTTGATTTATTTGACAGTGTCGCCGCCGATACTGTCATTAATTACTTAAAACATATTGGATTATATCATAAGATATAATTTCATTTTTATTTCACATAGATATTTCTAGTTCATATATACATATTAAAATTTCAAAAGCTTTGTGGTTTTCAAGTTTTTAAAGAGCTTTGATTGTTTTACCTAGTTTTAAACATGTCTGTTATTTTTCATTTGTTTTGTATGTTCATACTTCAGTCTTGAAAACCATATACTGATTCCTGGTTTTCAACATGTTCTCGCCACGATATGGCTGAAATGTTGCCGATGTGGCGTAAAGCCATAGTCATTCATTCATTCATTCGTACGTACGCTGGGGACCATAGTGACATCCACCTGCTATCGAGTCATGAAAAGACCGTAGTGCATCTCCTCTGAGGCAAAGTGGTAATGCAAGCTGTCGAATGGGTGCAACCATCCTGTACATGTTTCGACCTTGGTTGATGCCAATGGTATAAAATCCCATTTAACAAGTCATACTCATTTTACACGTTTTGAACTCTCTTTGCGATAGCAGGGTCCTCTGGAAGATCTGAGGTTTGCTTGAAGCTGATAATATATTTCAGGTCATTGTATTGCCCTTGTAGTTTTATGAGTTCTTCGGTTTTTTCATTAGGTGCTTCGGGGTTTTCTGAGATCTCTTCAGCAGTTGCAGTGATAGTGGGAGAGTTATAGCTAAATGTGACTACCCTATCGTCTGGTCATTTGTTGTGTGGATTCTACAGACGTTCTCGTACTGTCTTCTAGACAGGCCGTCAGCGTTTGAGTTATTTTTACCTGATCTGTGGATGATCTCGTTATTGTACTTCTGTAGTTCAAGTGCCCACCTGTGGAGACGACTCGTTGTGTGCTTAATATTCTTTAACCATGTTAAGGCTTTATGATCGGTGACAATTGTAAACGGCTTGCTTGTAAGATAAACTCGGTAAGCCCTAACACCTTTAATTACTGCTGCACATTCACATTCGGCGACAGACCATTGTTTTCATACCCTTTAAGAGAGCGGCCTCCGTAGGAAATCACATGTTCCTTACCATCATCATCTTTTTGTCCGAGAATGTAACTGATAGCGAATCCAGAGGCATCTGTTGTCAGAATAAATGGTTTCTGCATGTCGGGATATTTCAACACCGGTGCTGTTGAAAGGGCAATCTTTAGAGCATCAACGGCTTGTTGACAGGACTCAGTCCACAAGAACTTTACGTCCTTTGCCAAAAGGTTGTGGAGTGGTTGTGCGATGCTTGCAAAAGACTTGACAAATTTTCGATAGAATCCACAAACATCCAAGAATGCGCGAACGTCACTCACATTTTGTGGAATAGGAAATGATGTGATTGCCTTTGTTTTTGCTGTGTCGGTTCTGAATCCATCTTTGGAAATTGTGACCTAGGTACGTCACTTGTGATGTCGCAAAGTTGCACTTACTTGGCTGAAGCGTCAGGTTTGCTCGTCGTAAGCTGTCAAAAATGAGTTCCAGATGCTGCATGTGTTCTGCCAATTTCCGGCTGAACAGTAACACGTCGTCTACATAGGTCAAGGCAAACCGCCAGTTGATGCCTTTTAATGATTTGGCCATGACCATTTGAAAGCTGGAAGGAGCGTTTGTCAATCCGAAGGGCATGACTTTCCATTGATATACACCATTGTGTGTAATGAAAGCTGCCTTATGTGCTGTTTCAGGGTCCATCGGAATTTGCCAAAAGCCACTTGCAAGATCCAAGCAACTAAAACTTTGTGCTTTGGATTCACCGATGGCATCCCAAACATCTTCGATACGGGTGAGTGGGAACGAGACAGGTCGTGTCAGTTTATTGAGTTTGCGATAGTCAATTGCAAATCGGAATTCGCCATTTTTCTTTTTTACCAGCACAACAGGGCTATGCCATGAAGAGTCAGAAGGCTCGATTATTCCGTTTTCTAGGATTTCTTCAACTTGACGGTCAATCTCTGCTTTCCCTTCTGGGTTTGTTCGATAGAAGGCATTCTCACTGGCAGAGCATCAGGTTCCGTTTCTATAGAATGAGCGTGAAGATTGGTACGACCGAGTTCTTTCTTGTTTGTGGCAAATACATCTCTATGTTCGTTAAGGAAAATCTGCAATTTCTTTTTCTTGTTCGGGCAGATTTGAGTTGTTTAAGACAAAGTCAATATAAGAAGACTTACCTGTGTGAGATGTCCTTAAGGATTCATGACTTCTGCCGCAACTGTTGTGAAAGAAGTCTGTGATATCACCGACACTTACCTCAGAAATTGTGCCTAATACTTTCTTTGGTGGTATTCGGAAGGCTTGGTCCGTTGTATTCATCACTCTCATGAATGTCTTTTGATTTTGCTGAATGAGGCACTTGCCACCCGCTATGCCTAAGTCTGTTAAGTCACTACCAGGCTCTAGAAGGGCCGTTTGTCCTTTTCGTAAGTTTGACACTCTTACTGGAATGTCAGCTTCTGAGTGAGGAGCATACGCAACATACCTTTGTTGTTCTTGCTAATCCGTCGTTAGTGATTGTCATTGCAACAGTGCTTGAATTTTCGCGTAACGACAATGTTCGCGTATTGTAATTTATAGAGGCACCATTGTGAAGTCAGCTCCTAGAATTATGGGATAGGACATATTCTGCAGAACGTGGAAGTTGTACGACAAGGGAATACCTCCAATGTAAAATCGTATCGCAATCGTACCTAAAACAGGATGTCTGGCCCCGCCAACACCCGCGATTTCCTGTATAGATGATTGTGCTTACTTTTGCTTACTTAGGCCTGCTTTTACCAACATTCTCTCTGAAACAACTGATACTGAAGCTCCTGTATCGACCAGGGTCTGAAACTTGTGAGTATTCACTGCTACCGAAATTGTATTTCGACCCATTGGAGTCAAGACGTGAACGTTGGTCTGTTTCACAATTGGTTTTCGCTTTCCCATGTTATTTCCGTTTCCTACAGTATGCCCTCCCATAGAGGTTTTATTTCTCTGGACTCGCGAACACCCCTATTTTTTAAATTGTTGGTTTTTGGCTGACTTACAAACCTTGGCAAAATGGCCCTTCTTCTTACAATTACGACATATCACATTTCTAGCAGGACAGTGATGAGTAGATGTCCAAGACTTACCACATCTGTAGCAGTCGGGTTTTGGTTGACCCTGGATGTTGTCACGGCGATATATGTGTCTGTGGTGTAGCGCCGTTTGCTGATCGGTGGTGATTGTAGGTCGTTTGGTGTTGTTGTGGTAAGCCGCCAAATCCTTGTCCTTGCTCATTCCGAGAAGCCACCGCCATGACCAGACTTGTCAATTGGTCCAACCGGGCTGTCACGTCACTCATTTGGGCTGTTGATGCAGAGTTTACATCAACTTGTGGAGCACTAAGTGCGGCTACTGTGCGCTCTGCGCTTCTAGCCATTTGAAGGAGTTCGCCTATATTTTTAGGGTTTTGAGGCATAACGATTCGCTTCAAGTCATCTTTTAGGCCATTTGTGATGATAGGCACTAATAAATTCTCAGTCACATTAGCATGCAACGCCATTTCTCTGAGTTTTTCAATATATGACCTCACAGGTTCTTTAAGCTCTTGTTTTTTGGATAACATCGATAGATCAAAGGTCTGTTCTCTTCCAAAGCCTTTTAGAAATTCGTCTTGTAGTTTTGCCATAGTGTTGATCTGTAACGGAGGCATGCTTTTGTACCATGTTTCTGCCGCTCCTTCAATGAACATTGGAAATGCAGCATGACCAATTTCATCAGTCCATTTGTTCAAAGTACAACACTGGATGTACTTCTGTAGCCAGTACTGGCCATCCCCTTGTCCATTAAACGTATCCGGTTTCAAGTGAAAAGCCATTACAGTATCTACTGAAAGAGGTCCCTGGCTCCGGAGAGAATACACACTCGGCGAGGCACTTTCATGTGGTCAGTCGCTTGAATATCGAGAGGTTCTTTGAGGGAACGCCGTTTATCTCCACCATTTATAGAAAAGGTTTTAACTCCTTACCCTTCTATAACTCAATTCTTGTTACTATCCTTCTGAAAAAATAAAATCAAGTGAAACCAATCATTATTAATTTCCAGTCTTCAAACATATAAAAAAAACACATTGCGACAGAACATACATGTGGCATCATATTCAAGATAAATTGCTTACCTGGAAAGCACAGAATTGTTGGATCAGCAAGATATATTTCTTCATAGCAGTCAGTTTTAATCTGACGTACTGTTTCGACTTCGGGTTTATATCTACTGTCCAACAATGAATTGCAGTCCATGTGGTCTAGATTAAGCTGGTTGACAACTACAGGTAGTTCCTCTCGTGTAACCAGAACCGGTCCTACTAGATGCGAGTGCCAGGTGTACTCCGTAGGTGGTTCACACATGAATAGGCCTGTCTGCAGCTGCCAGCCGACCAAGCTGTTACCCTTGCGCAATAATTAAGCGTCATACTGAGCAATTTAAACAATAGTGTCAGATGCCATAACTTGATTAAATATATCAACTCTACAAATGGACAAAGATATAGATAAAACAGACAAGAAGGTTATTTAATATAATTCATAATACTAAGTTAAGCTATATGTACAAGATATTCTAAAAACAAAACAGTTACTTTATCCATCTGTGCTGTTTATACTTCATAGAAGGATCAATACCATCCTTAATACTAACCTGTTATCAACCCTTACTATGCTTTTAAGGTCTTTGTGGCATAATAAAAGAATTTGCAGAAGACTGTGTTCAATTCGGAATTGAATTAATGTTTAATAAAGAAGAAAAGCAGACTATAATACTGCTTTATTTCTGTAACGAGCATATGCACACAAATGATGGCAACACACATATATATATGATACACACAGCCTGCATAATACAATAACAATAACCAAGCATACATCTTACAACATATGTACAATTACCCGACAGTACGATACAAGTCAGGACTAAGTGCAGAAATTTGCTTTCCAATTTAAGTCTGATTTTCATTGTGTTAGGAGTTGTGGGCCAGTCCCGGAAGTACTGCAATACCGGGTTAACCCGTGGCGAGAATGGAGCAAGCTCCAAATCTCTCACCCAGTTCCAAAAATCAGTTTAATATCGATGCCCTCCGATGGAAGGCGTATCAGATATTAAGCTAATAAGAACAGATACTTTTTTTTTCTTTGAAAAGACGTTTATTGTACAAGGATATACATGCATTTATTTCACTCTGCGACTGCTCTATTTACAGGAATAGGGCATGTATTATGTACAACGATGAAGGATAAAAACAGGATGAGAAAATGCCAGCGACCAGCGCCAGCAACAGGTAGGTAAAAGAGGTGAAGGTGAGTATATACAAATGTTTATACTTATATTGACATGGTTTACACTAACCAACACATACATAGACAACTAAACTACCAGGCAAAAGAAAGGTTTCACTGTATTTTTTGTCATAAAAACAGTAAAAGCGCGGTTCCGGGTTTGAGTCTAAGCAGGACTTAGTGTATGACTGCATCGTTTCCTCTACCAGAACGCATCGTCACGAACGCAGCAATTGGAATTGTGAAATTGCGACCACATGCAAAACGTCCTTTTGAAGCATGCCCCCGTGGGGTTTCCGGGGTGATAAGAATAGGACCTCAGCCCTCTAGGCAAGCTTGTCGTAAAAGTCGACTAACCTAGAGCTCTCCTGTGTGAGCCCGGTGAATATAATAGGCTCACATCTTCCCGGTTGTGTGAGAGGCAAACGGGGAGCGACCTGTTTGCCGTGGGTTGCGACCCGTAATCTCCGAGGACGGGATCCTGGTGGCTGAGGGCGGGTTGATCTTGTGAGATCCTCACGCCCAACACGCCACTTTGGCCCTTACTTGGAGAGAGACGGGAGGTCGGATGGGCCCGGTTCGATCAATCGGCTGGTCATGTCTTGCCTCTTCGTAGTCCCAAACTTGTTATCAACATCTCCAAACAGCGAATTGCCACATTGACTAAAATCTGGTTTGCGGGACTATAGTTTGGGGCGGTGGCTCATGGGTCAATTGGATAGTGGGTATCTGATGTGTGACCTTTTTTCCATGGGTGAATAAGGGAGGAGTTCGTGGTGGAAATTTGGTTCACTCATCTAGGCGGCTATCTGAGTATACCTTTCGTGGAATCCTCGGTGTGTATCCTGCTGGATATCCGCAGGCTCTGACACCGCCCTTGTTGGCACTCCGTGGTGGGTGGGGGACACGTAGGGTGAAATTAACACAAACACATAATGTCTTTATCACAACCTTCCCCAGTAGTGTGTAAAAAAAGGAAAAATGAGTTATCGCTAGATTTAGAGGGAGCAAATAATCATTTTCCAGCCTTTCTAGTAATAACAAGTAAAAATGAAAATAAAGCTGCAAATAAAATAAACCCATTCTTATTAAAAAAAACTCTAGAAAGTTATGCAGGAAATTTAAAACAGGTAAAAAAGATGAAGTCTGGTAACATTTTGTTAGAAGTATTTAGAAAACAACAATATCTTAATTTAATGAAAATTCATAATATTGGAGAACATAATGTTTCGGTCACTCCACATAACACCTTAAACTGCTCTCAGGGCATTATTCGGGATAGGGATCAGGACCTGAACCAAATGACAGAACAAGAAATAACAGATGAACTTAAAACCCAGGGCGTAACCAGTGTTAAACGGTTCGCCATTAAACGAGATGGAAATCTCATTAATACAAATACCTATCTATTAACATTTGATAGACCTTCACTGCCAACATCTATCTTTGTTGGGCCTTACAGTGTACGGGTCGATTTATTCATACCCAACCCGACCCGGTGTTACTCCTGCCAGAGGTTTGGCCATGGCAGAGGTCAGTGCCGGAACAAACTCGTCTGCTTTAGATGTGCAGAAGAAGGCCATGAGGGCTTTGACTGTAATAATAAAATTAAATGTTTCAATTGTGGTGAGGCCCATATGGCCTCCTCTAAGGACTGTTCTCTCTTTATAAAAGAGAAACAGATTGTTCAGTGTAAAATTAAAAACAATATATCGTACCAAGAAGCACGACGACTGATCGCTCTTCCGGATAATGTTCTGAAAACTTCCTTCGCCAATGTGCTCAAGAAAGTGTCAACATCTGTTGGCACACAAACAACTTCAACTTGGCCCATTGGTGACGAGAAACCTAAAACAATAACTGTGCCAGCAATAGCTAAACCTGTTGATAAAACTACGTCTTCGTCTTTCTCTACGCAGACAGTTCAATCTAATACTGTAAAACAGAATAATAATACCTCTAATCCTGCTGACAAAAATATACCTAAATCAACTCAAAAAGGATCTAATCAGCATAGCCGTAAACCTAGTGGCCCTTCAGACCGTCCGTCTAAGGCCACTAGGGATCTGATCCAAACTTTTAATAGGTTTGGATTGCTGGAGGACGCTGGTCCCTCGGCGTTGGATGCGTGCGTGATGGATACATCACCCGCACCGGGGAGATCGAACAGCACATCTCCACGGAAGGGTCGTCCTCGGTCCAAACAAAAAAGTAAATCCCCTATACGTCTCCCTCCATAATGTCTATAAATGACAAAATTATACAGTGGAATTGTCGAGGTCTTAAGGTCAATTTTATTGAAGTAACACAGCTAGTCCAGTCTCTAAATCCAATTGCCCTTTGTCTTCAGGAGACTCACCTGAAGATAACTGACAAAGATAAAATATCTCTTAAAAATTATTCTTTATACAGTACCTATTCTAATGATGAAGAGAGAGCTTGTGGTGGCTCCTCTATCTTTATCAATAATAATATTATTCATAGCCCTGTTGCTCTTAATACGGAACTCCAGGCTGTTGCCGTACGTGTTTCTTTGTCTGAAACCATTACATTATGTTCTGTTTATATTCCTCCTCGTTCCTCCATGACAGCTTCCCAACTGCATAATTTAACAGAACAGTTACCTAAACCTTTTATAATAATGGGTGATTTTAATGCCCATAACCCCCTATGGGGCAGTGATAACATAAATGATAAGGGCAGACAACTCGAAAACTTTTTATCTTCTGATGGACTGTGTTATTTCAATGATGGTTCTAATACCTATTTACATCCTGGTAATGGTTCATATTCTGCTATTGATCTCACTATCACGGATCCATCACTTCTCCTGGATTTTTCTTGGAGGTGTATGATGATCTTTGTGGTAGTGACCATTTTCCTATTATCCTAGAGCATCTCACGTTTTATTCCTTAGAACGTATAGCTAGGTGGAAGTTCGATAAGGCAGACTGGATGGCATTTGAGATGTTCTGTGAAGCTGACATCACTCCAGAGAATCTCAATGCTGCAGAAGATCCTCTTTTAAAATTTAATGAACTTATATTAACAGCAGCTGATAGAACCATACCTAAGACCTCGACAAATCCAACATCCAAAAGTAAACCCTGGTACGACGATGACTGTCGCAAAGCCATAAAGGATCGCAAAAAGGCCGAGCGCAGATTTTATCATTGTGCTGATAATAATAATTTAAACCAGGTCCGTATATTCGGAGCTAAAGCTCGCCGATTAATTAAGTCTAAGAGACGTTCTTGTTGGCGGAACTTTCTTTCAGGCATTACGTCAAAAACACCCATGCGTAAGGTCTGGAACATGGTTCAGAAGCTTAAGGGCAAAAACAACAAAGCCAAAATTCAGCATTTAAAAGATGGCGATACCCTATTAACATCGCCATCTGAAATACCGAATAAACTAGCTGAAACAATATCTCAGAAATCTTCTTCTGAGAATTACACTTCTGAGTTTCGACGTATTAAAAAACATAAGGAGAAAATTAAATTGCCTTTTTCTTCTAAGAATTTAGAAGATTATAATCGACGTTTTTCAATTCAGGAACTTAAAACTTCTCTTCAAAAGGCACACGATACTGCGTGTGGCCCTGATAATATATATTATAAGCTTCTGAATCATTTACCATCTGAGCCACTTGAGACTCTCTTAGATTTACTTAATGACATTTGGCAAACTGGTAATTTTCCGCCGACTTGGAGGGAGGCGTGTATTATCCTGGTCCCTAAACCGGGTAAGGATCATACTGATCCAAATAATTACCGTCCCATAGCTCTTACCAGCTGCGTCTGTAAGACTATGGAACGGATGATAAATGATAGGCTTGTTTGGTTTCTTGAAACCAACAAGTTACTATCTAATATACAATGTGGTTTTCGTCAAGGTCGATCTACTTTAGATCACCTTGTCCGTTTCGAAAGTTTTATTCGTGACGGTTTTATTAATAATGAACATGTGGTGTCTATATTTTTTGACCTTGAAAAGGCCTACGACACCACATGGAAATATGGTATTTTAAAGGACCTTTCTGATATGGGTCTTAAAGGCCGCTTACCATCATTTATATCCGAATTTCTATCTGATCGTAAGTTTAAGGTACGGGTGGGGTCCACTCTTTCTGATTCGTATGAGCAGGAGATGGGTGTTCCCCAGGGCAGTATTCTTTCGCCAACACTGTTCAGCATAAAAATTAATAGCTTAGCTAAAACGTTGACATCTGGCACTGAGGGTTCTTTATACGTAGATGATTTCCTCATATGCTACCGTGCTAAAAATATGAATAACATCGAGCGGCAGCTGCAGCTTTGTCTCAACAAGATTGAGAAATGGGCAGTTGCCAACGGTTTTAGATTTTCTACATCTAAAACCGTCGGTATGCATTTCTGTAATAAACGGAAACTTCATCTAGACCCTGAGCTTAAATTTTGTGGAGAACCAGTGAAGATTGTTGGGGAAAATAAATTTTTAGGGGTTATATTTGATAAAAAATTATCCTTTATACCGCATATAAAAATGCTTAAAGCTAAATGTACAAAGGCTCTCGATATAATTAAGGTCGTGTCTAGTACCGATTGGGGTGCTGACCGATCAGTTTTACTTAATTTATATCGTTCTCTGGTGAGGTCTAAATTGGACTATGGATCCATCATTTATGGTTCTGCAAGGAAATCCTATCTTAAAATGTTGGATCCCGTCCATCACCAAGGTTTGAGGCTCAGCCTTGGTGCATTTAGAACTTCATCAGTAGAAAGTTTATACGTCGAAGCTAATGAGCCTTCCTTACATCTCAGGCGTATAAAACTATGCCTTCAATATACTACAAAGCTTAAAGCACACCCAACAAACCCTGTCTACGACTGTGTTTTCAATCCGTTATATGTAGACAAATATAACAAATGTCCTAATAAGATCCCTTCGTTCGGTCTTCGTGTTCGGGACCACGTTGTGGGAGCTGGCATCGAGCTTGAGAATATAGCTCCGGTTTCTTTACCGGAGTCTCCTCCATGGCTTCTCCCACAACCTAAATTGATATTTGATCTACGTAAACATAACAAAAGAAATACGAATCCTCTAATAATTCAGCAAAGTTTTTCTGAGATAAAGGCTAATTATCCAGATTATAAATTTATATATACTGACGGGTCGAAGGATGGGGAGAAGGTTGCGGCTGCGGCTGTCTTAGAACAGCGGGTCACTTCTCTTCGTCTTCCATCCTCATCTTCAATCTTTTCTGCAGAGGCCAGAGCTATACTTCTGGCTTTGTCATATGTTTCTGCTGGGCATGCCCAGAGGGCTGTGATCTGCACGGACTCGCTCTCTTGCCTTTTGGCAATTCAGAATAATAAATTTAAAAATCCTTCCATCCTTGAGATATTAGCCGTACATAAAAATCTAATTAAAAGAGGTAAAGATATTGTATTCTGTTGGATACCAAGTCACATTGGTATCCATGGAAACACAGTCGTGGACAGGGAGGCGAAAGCTGCCCTTAATAAACCCATATCGAAGATGAAAATTTGTTACACTGATTTTAGATCTCATATTCTTAAGTATATTCGTCGCCTTTGGCAGGGTGAATGGGATTTGCAGATCCACAACAAACTGCATGCTATTCATCCTGTCATTGGCAATAATTCTTATACTCTTAATAGGTCTCGTAGGGACCAAGTAGTTCTAACAAGGTGCCGTATTGGGCATTCTCGTCTAACACACAATTTTATCCTAGATGGGAGCAGTGCTCCTGAGTGTGTTGGTTGTAATGCCCAGTACGGCATGAAACATATTCTCGTTGACTCTGTGGACTTTGCTCATATTAGGCAAAGATTCTACACAGTCAGCTCTATATTTGATTTATTTGACGGTGTCGCTGGCGATACTATCATTAATTACTGAAAACATATTGGATTATATCATAAGATATAATTTTATTTTTATTTCACATAGATATTTCTAGTTCATATATACATATTAAAATTTCAAAAGCTTTGTGGTTTTCAAGTTTTTAAAGAGCTTTGATTGTTTTACCTAGTTTTAAACATGTCTGTCATTTTTCATTTGTTTTGTATGTTCATATTTCAGTCTTGAAAACCATATACTGATTCCTGGTTTTAAACATGTTCTCGCCACGATATGGCTGAAATATTGCCGATGTGGCGTAGAGCCATAATCATTCATTCATTCTTTTGAAGCATGGCTCGTGATGCACGTGCAGTAATGTTGCATAAATACTCTTGCTCGAAAGAGCAGACATTCAGTGACCGAAAAAACACAAACAGTATGCCAAGACAACGCAAGCGCAACGAGACCAGGCCATCGGTATGTCCACCATGGGAGTCTCGCAACGTCATATTGCAAGAACGTTCAACTGCAGCCAAACCACCATCAGGAGGTTGTTGATACGCTATCAGCAGACAGGCCAGACCCAAGACAGACCAAGATCGGGAAGACCGAGGGTAACAACTGCGGCTGAAGATCGCTACATCCGGCAGATCCACCGTCGAAACCGATTCGTCACGGCGACGTCAACAGCGGCGACGGCACTAGGCCATGTCATCAGCCCCAAAACAACACTGCGTCGTCTTCGTTCAGCTGGTTTACGACTTTACCGCCCCTTCCGTGGGATGGCCTTGACCCTTTTACACCGTCAACGCAGATTGCGATGGGCACGTATTGGACGTCGGTGGCAGCGACGTGACTGGGCGAGAGTGCTGTTTACAGACGAGAGCAGGTTCTGTCTATTCAGGAACGATGGCAGAGTTCGAATTTTCCGACGAAGAGGCGAGCGTCTTGCGCCAAACTGCGTAAGAGAGGTTTATCCGTTTGGAGGCGGAGGCGTCATGGTTTGGACAGGGATTTGTGACCAAATGAAGACGCAGCTGGTTATTGTGCAAGGTAATCTGACTGGCCAGCGATACGTTGATGAGGTACTGAGACCTGTCGTCGTTCCTTTCCTCCAACGACAGCAAAGAGGATCGATCTTGCAACACGACAACGCAAGACCTCACACTGCCCGCATTGTTACAGACTACCTCGAGACCGCAAACGTCATCGTGTTGCCCTGGCCAGCCAACTCAACAGACATGAACCCCACTGAGCATCTCTGGGATCACCTTGACCGCCGTTTGAGACAGCTGGTGCCTCCTCCAACTAACCAACAGGAACTTGAGCAAGCTCTGTTAAACCTATGGAACGTTATCCCTGTTGACGTCATCGGCGACTGACGACGTCAATGCGGAGGCGTGTGCTTGCTTGCATTGATGCCTAGGATGGCCACACTCGCTACTGATGACTGTAGTCCTTCATTTCTGTGGATACCGTGACTTTACATGCAAGTGCCAGTTAACTTTACATTTGTGTAATTTTTTCTTCTGACCCCTTTTCTCTTTCATTGTGTTTTGTGGCCAATTGAATGCCAATATTTTAAAGCCTTTTTGAGAGAATATTTCACAATGATTCTTGTTTATAAACCAACCTTCTTAATTCTTATATCTGCCTTTGTTTTTGTTTTATGGGCTCAAGAAGTGGGTGAAACCTTTCTTTTGCCTGGTAGTATATATATAAACATAACATAGACATACATAGACAAATACTTATAAACAGCATTTAGTAATCAACATACTGAGAAGTCGCAGTTAACAAGCAGATAATTAGTTTATGATACAAAAGTAATCCACATGCATTAAAGCAAAAATTCTAAATCATTATCTACATTGATGAAACAAAGCCGGAGATCACACGACCACTGGTCAAGAAACTGAGGAATAGGTAAACGGTGAAACTCGACACGAATACGAGAGCGAACTGAGGACTCAAAGAGAGAAATAACACGGGATCGAGTGAAAGAGCGGTGATGATACTTTCGCTCATTCCTACACTGCCACACGATCCACTTCAACTGAGAAATAAAGAACGGAAAGAAATCATTATAAAATCTGTTGTCACAAGGTGTGAAAACAGAGAACACAACAGTCTGAAGCGAGAAGCGGACAGAAATTAAAGTCAAACGTTCAATTAAATCAGCCCCCGTGGGGTTTCCGGGGTGATAAGAATAGGACCTCAGCCCTCTAGGCAAGCTTGTCGTAAAAGTCGACTAACCTAGAGCTCTCCTGTGTGAGCCCGGTGAATATAATAGGCTCACATCTTCTCGGTTGTGTGAGAGGCAACCGGGAAGCGACCTGTTTGCCGTGGGTTGCGACCCGTAATCTCCGAGGACGGGATCCTGGTGGCTGAGGGCGTGCTGGTCTTGCGAGATCCTCACGCCCAACACGCCACTTTGGCCCTTACTTGGAGAGAGACGGGAGGTCGGATGGGCCCGGTCCGATCAATCGGCTGGTCACGTCAAGCCCTACACTTGATCCAGTTATTCTTTCACGTACTGTGATGTAAAGTTGGGTTTTCCCCAGGTGTTCTTGTTCGGGGTCAGTGTAGAAGGCGGTGGCTAATGGGTCAATCGAGTAGATTGAATTTAACCTTTTGGTATAACTCAATCTGTTCGAGTATACCTTGCGTGGATTCCCTGTTTTTATTCTCTGCTGGTCATCCGCAGAGGTAGATTCGCCCTTGTTGGCACTCCGTGGCGGGTGGGGAGCACGTACGGTGAAATTAATAAACTATATATCATGGCCTCACCTCAACCTTCAACAGTCGTTGGTAAAAAAAGGAGAAATGAAATTCCACTAGAAATAGAAACAGAAAAAGATTACTTTCCTACATTTTTAGTTATATCCAATAAAAATGAAGGCAAAATGAAAATCAACCCATTCGTATTAAAAAAAACATTAGAAAGTTACGCAGGGACATTAAAACAGGTTAAAAAAATGAAATCTGGAAACATTTTGTTGGAAGTTTCCAGAAAACAACAATATATCAATTTGCTGAAAATTCAAAATATAGGAGAGCAGCCTGTTTCTGTTTCTCCACATAATACATTAAACTGCTGTCATGGCATAATTCGTGACAGAGACCAAGACCTTTTCGAACTAACTGAAGAAAAAATAACTGAAGAACTAAAAAACCAAGGAGTGATAAAAGTGAAACGTTTTGTAATTAAAAGAGATGGGAATCTCATTAAAACAAACACATATATGTTAACTTTCAATAAACCGGCACTTCCGTCATCTATATTTATCGGGCCATATAGTGTAAGGGTGGAGTTATTTATACCCAACCCCACCCGGTGTTTCTCTTGCCAGCGCTTTGGTCACGGCAGGAGTCAATGCCGCAACACACTGGTCTGCTTTAGATGTGCGGAAGCAGGACATGAGGGATTTGACTGCACAAATACAATAAGATGTTTCAATTGTCGCGGAGCCCACATGGCCTCTTCCAAGGACTGCCCTCTCTTCAAAAAAGAAAAAGAAATCATAACCCTAAAGTGTAAAAACAATATCTCATACCAGGAAGCGAAGCGTCTGGTCTCTGTCACACATGGCCTTACTACATCTACATATGCCAATGTTATAAGGAAAACCACTGTTTCTGTGGGGGTCCAAACGACTTTTACTTGGCCCATTGGCAAAGAACAGCCACAGAAACTGGTCATGAATTCCTTAAATAAGACAGCCAGTTCATCACAAACTGATATAAACCTATCTAAAAAACATAATACTTTACCTGATTATTCTGCACTTTCTGTATCTAACACACCATGTGATAATAAATCTAAATCTGATAAACCCGTTGATTCTTCTTCACAGAAAGCAACGGGTGAGAAAAATAAATCTGACAAAAATCATAAAAGGGATAAACCTGGTGGCCCCCTGGAGCGCCCCTCTAAGGCCACTAGGGACCCAATTCAAACTTTTAATAAGTTTGGATCGTTGGAGGATGTCGATCCTTCAACTTCATGTGCAGACCTGATGGATACATCATCTGCACCTGGGAGATCTCCTAGTAGATCTCCCAAAAAGGGTCGTCCTCGGTCAAGACATAAATCCCCAATACGTCTTCCTCCATAATGGCGATATATGACAAAATTATACAATGGAATTGTCGAGGTCTTAAGGTAAATTTTATTGAAATAACACAGCTAGTTCAATCTTTAAATCCAGTTGCCCTATGTCTTCAGGAAACTCACCTGAAGACATCTGACAAAGATAAAATAAATCTTAAAAATTATTCTTTATATAGTATTTATTCAAAGGAAGAAGAGCGAGCTGCAGGCGGCTCCTCGATATTCATAAATAACAGTATTATCCACAGCCCTGTTGCTCTGCATACAGAGCTTCAGGCTGTGGCCGTTCGTATTTCACTGTCTAAAACAGTCACATTATGTTCGGTGTATATACCTCCGAACACTTCTTTGTCAGCTTCTCAGCTACATAATCTTACAGAACAATTGCCTAAACCGTTTATTATAATGGGAGATTTTAATTCCCATAACCCTCTATGGGGCAGTAATAACATAAATAATAAGGGCAAGATAGTCGAAGACTTCTTATGTAAGGAAGAACTGTGTTATTTCAACGATGGTTCTAATACCTATTTACATCCGGGTAATGGCACTTATTCTGCTATCGATCTCACTATCACGGATCCATCACTTCTCCCAGATTTTTCTTGGAAAGTGCATGACGATCTTTGTGGTAGTGATCATTTTCCTATTTTCCTAGAGCATATCACTTCTAATTCTTTAGAACGTGTAGCTAGGTGGAAATTCGATAAAGCAGATTGGATCGCATTTGAGATGTTCTGCGAGGCTGATATCTCTCCAGAGACTCTCAATGCAACAAATGATCCTATATTAAAATTTAACGAGCTTGTATTACGAGCTGCCGATAGAACTATCCCTAAAACCTCGACAAATCCACATTCCAAAAGCAAACCCTGGTATGATAAGGACTGTCGCAAAGCCATTAACGACCGCAAAAAGGCCGAGCGAAATTTTAATATATGTCCTACTGATAATAACTTAAACCAGGTTCGTATTTTTCGAGCTAAGGCTCGTCGATTACTCAAGTCCAAGAGACGATCTTGTTGGCGGAACTTTGTTTCAGGCATTACGTCAAAAACACCCATGCGTAAGGTCTGGAACATGGTTCAGAAACTTAAGGGCAAAAATAATAAAGCAAAAGTTCAGCATTTAAAAGATGGAGATAATATATTAACTTCTCCACCCGATATAGCAAATAAACTTGCTGAAACAATTTCAAACAAATCTTCTTCTGAGAATTACTCTAAAGAATTCCAACGTATTAAAAACCAGAAGGAGAAAATTAAATTGCCCATTTCTTCTAAGAATTTAGAAGATTATAATCATCCTTTTAATATTGAGGAACTTAAAACTGCATTAAAAAAGGCCCACGATACTGCCTGTGGTCCTGATAATGTATATTATAAGTTTCTGAACCATTTACCACCTGAGCCACTGGAGATTCTCCTGGACTTGATTAATGATATTTGGATAACTGGTAATTTTCCACCATCATGGAGGGAGGCGTGTATTATTCCGGTTCCCAAACCGGGTAAGGATCATACTGATCCAAATAATTACCGTCCCATAGCTCTTACCAGCTGTGTCTGTAAGACTATGGAACGGATGATTAATGATAGACTTGTTTGGTTTCTTGAAACCAACAAGCTTTTATCTAATATTCAATGCGGTTTTCGGCAAGGTAGATCTACCATAGATCACCTTGTTCGATTCGAAACTTTTATTCGTGATGGATTCATCAATAAAGAACATGTGGTGTCCATATTTTTTGACCTTGAGAAGGCCTACGACACCACATGGAAATATGGTATTTTAAAAGACCTTACGGATATGGGTCTTAAAGGCCGATTACCTATATTTATATCCAAATTTTTATCCGATCGTCAGTTTAAGGTAAGGGTGGGGTCCACTCTTTCTGATTCTTATGAGCAGGAAATGGGTGTACCCCAGGGCAGTATCCTTTCACCAACACTATTTAGCATAAAAATTAATAGTTTGGCTAAAACATTAACATCTGGCACAGAGGGTTTTTTATATGTAGATGATTTCCTGATATGCTACCGTGCTAAAAATATGAATAACATCGAGCGGCAACTGCAGCTTTGTCTCAATAAGATCGAGAAATGGGCAGTTGCCAATGGTTTTAGATTTTCAACATCTAAAACCGTCGGTATGCATTTTTGTAATCAACGGAAATTCCATCTTGACCCTGAACTTAATTTTTGTGGTAAACCAGTGAAAATTGTTGGAGAAAATAAATTTTTAGGGGTTATATTCGATAGAAAATTATCATTTATACCTCATATTAAAATGCTTAAAGCTAAATGCACAAAGGCTCTCGATATAATTAAGGTCGTGTCTAGCACCGATTGGGGTGCTGACCGATCAGTTTTACTTAATTTATATCGTTCTCTGGTGAGGTCTAAAATGGATTATGGATCCATCATTTACGGTTCCGCTAGGAAGTCGTATACTAAAATGTTGGATCCGGTCCATCACCAAGGTTTGAGGCTCAGCCTTGGTGCTTTTAGAACCTCACCAGTAGAAAGTTTATACGTAGAGGCTAACGAGCCTTCTTTACATCACAGGCGTGTAAAACTGAGCCTTCAATATGCTGCAAAGCTTAAAGCTTATCCAACAAACCCTGCCTACGACTGTGTTTTCAATCCATCATATGTAGACAAATATAATAAATGTTCTAACAAGATCCCTTCGTTCGGTGTTCGTGTTAGGGACCATATTGTGGAAGCCAACATTAAACTTGGGGACATAGCTCAGGTGTCTTTTCCGGAGTCCCCACCATGGCTTTTTCCACAACCTAAATTTATATTTGATCTACGTAAATATGATAAATCAAATACAAATCCTCTTATAATTCAGCAAGGTTTTGCTGAAATTAAGGCTAAATATTCGGATTATAAATTTATATATACTGATGGGTCAAAGGATGGGGATAGGGTTGCAGCTGCAGCTGTCTTAGAGCAGCGAGTTGCTTCTCTTCGTCTTCCATCCTCGTCTTCAATCTTTTCTGCAGAGGCCAGGGCTATACTCCTGGCCTTATCATATGTCTCTTCTGGGCATGCTCAGAGGGCTGTGATATGCAGTGACTCGCTTTCCAGCCTTTTGGCAATACAGAATAATAAATTTAAAAATCCGTTGATCTTCGAAATATTAGCCATACACCGAAAACTAATTAAAAGAGGTAAAGATATCCTATTCTGTTGGATACCAAGTCATGTTGGTATCCATGGAAACACAGTCGCAGACAGGGAGGCAAAAGCTGCCCTTACTAAACCTTTGTCAAAAGTTAAAATACCATATAATGATTTTAAGTCTAATATTCTTAAATATATTCGTCGCCTTTGGCAGGGTGAATGGGATCTGCAGGTTTACAATAAACTGCATGCCATTCATCCTGTCATTGGCTTTAATTCATATACACTTGATATGTCTCGTAGAGACCAAGTCGTGTTAACCAGATGCCGTATTGGACATTCTCGTCTAACACACAATTTCATCTTGGATGGGAGCAGTGCTCCCGAGTGTGTTGGATGTGATGCTCAATATGGCATTAAACATATTCTGGTTGACTGTGTAGACTTTGCCCATGTTCGGCAAAGGTTCTATACAGTCAACTCTATATATGATTTATTTGACAGCATCGCTGGCGAGTTTGTCATAAATTATTTAAAGGCCATTGGCCTATATCATAAAATATAAATTTTAATCGTCATTAATATCTATATATAAACAGTTATATACATATAGATTTATACATGTAATATATAACCCTGGTTTTCGAGTTTTAACTCTTATTTTTTCTTTTATGCGATTTTAAACATGTCTGTACTTTTTGTTTTACTTTTAATGTTCATATTATCATATCGAAAACCTTAACCGTCTCTTGTTTTCACCTTGTTCTCGCCACGATATGGCTGAAATATTGCCGATGTGGCGTAAAGCCATAATCATTCATTCATTCATTCAATTAAATCAGAGAGATAATCCCATAAGGGTCGAACAAAAGTGCAAGAAAAGAATAGGTGCTCAAAGGTTTCCCAATGAGCACCACAAAATAAGCATAAATAACGACGGGGTTCTCTGCAAATCTTGTTTAAAAAGCTCCCTGTATACAGGATTCTGTTTACAAGCCTAAACAAAAGTTTTTGACATTGTTCTCTAAAAAATTCACATTTACATTCTTAAACACAGAGACAAAATCAATATTAGGGAACAGCTTAACGACAGGGGGTTGAACACACACAGGGGAAACAAAGACAGTATAGGCTTTTTTTGAAGAAAAAGATAATAAATCGGCGTCAGGGGATAACTGAACAAACTCTGAGAATGCCGCGAAGGCATTCTGGTAAAACAAAGGAACAGAAGTAGAATGGGGAATTAAATTGCTTGCAAAAGAAGGACAAAGGCAACGTAACTGAAGGCCCACCCAATAAATTGCGAAATAGCACCACATAGGGCACCCTTCCGACTGAAATAAACAAACTAAACGTTTTAAATGCATAAGGTGAAATGCTTTAAACTTAGAAGGGATATGAACCAAACCAAAACCCCCAGAAGAAACTGGATTAAATAAGACCTCCCTCTTTAGGCACTCATGAGTGCCACCCCAAAAGAACTGAAAAACTGAATGATTAAACAACTTTAGATACGTTTGGGAGAGGGGCAAAATAGAACAGACATACCATAGCTTGGATAACGCTAATACATTAATTAGAACTGAACGGCCTTTAAAAGACAGGTGCCTATTCTTCCATAAATTAAAAACATCATATATTTTATTTATAATCGGTCGCCAGTTGCTCTCTTGAATAGTACTCGTATTAGCCGAGCCTAAGCGGCAACCAAGGATCTTCTTAACGTCTTTAAACATTGTCACAGAGTATAGTGTAGGCTCGACCGACTGTGACCATCGACCGAGCCATAACCCATACGTTTTGATCAAGTTAATTTTTGAACCAGACCCAAAACCAAAAAGTTTACATAAATTAATTACATGAATGACTGAAGGCCTTGATGTAAGGGTGCAGGAAATATCATCTGCATACGCGGATAATTTGACAACTTTTTGGGTACCTGGAGGTTTAACTCCTTCAATTTCAGGCTTTGCACGGATTTTATTAAGGAGGGGGTTCCAAAGAGAGCACGTAAAGCGAGGGGCTTAATGCACATCCCTGGTGGACACCCCTAGACAGTGCAAACTGATCCGAAATAAAACCGTTTACTAAAACCGAGGCTTTTGACTCCGAATACAGGAGCTTGATCCACCGCCGAAAAGAGGGGCCAAAATTATAAACTTCTAACAGCCGAAAGAGGTACTCATGAGAAACGCGATCGAAGGCCTTCTCATTATCGATACATAAGAATAAAGTAGGAATATCTTTAGAGTCTACGTAATCAATAATATTTCTAAGTAAGTGACAATTATCTAAAATAGATCTGCCGGTGAACCAAAGCGGACATTACAGTATTTAAACGATTGCATAGAACTTTGGAGATAATTTTAGAATCTAAATTAAGTAAAGATATCGGACGCCAGTATTTTAAGATTGTCGGCCTGGCTGGCGTCTTTACAAATAAGAGAAATGTAGCATAAAGACTGAGAGTCACATAATTTAATCAAGCTGGAGGATATAGCTCCGGTGTCTTTTCCGGAGTCTCCTCCATGGCTTCTCCCACAACCAAAACTAATATTTGATCTACGTAAATATAATAAATCGAATATAAATCCTCTTATAATTCAGCAAGGTTTTGCTGAAATTAAAGCTAATTATACGGATTATAAATTTATATATACTGACGGGTCGAAGGATGGGGACAGGGTTGCGACTGCGGCTGTCATGGAGCAGCGGGTCTCTTCCTTTCGTCTTCCATCCTCTTCTTCAATATTCTCTGCCGAGGCCAGAGCTATACTCCTGGCCTTATCATATGTTTCTTCTGGGTGTGCCCAGAGGGCAATGATATGCACGGACTCGTTGTCTTGCTTATTGGCAATACAGAATAATAAATTTAAAAATCCCTTGATCCTTCAAATTTTAGCTATACATAGGAAATTAATTAGAAGAGGTAAAGATATTATATTCTGCTGGATACCAAGTCATATTGGTATCCATGGAAACACCGTCGCAGACAGGGAGGCGAAAGCTGCCCTAAATAAACCCATATCCAAGATAAAAATCCCTTATACTGACATGAAGTCCAATATTCTTAAATATATTCGTTGCCTTTGGCAGGGTGAATGGAACTTGCAGGCCCATAATAAACTGCATGCTATTCATCCGGTCATTGGCTATAATTCATATACACTTGATATGTCTCGTAGAGACCAAGTCGTTTTAACCAGATGCCGTATTGGACATTCTCATCTGACACACAATTTCATCTTGGATGGGAGCAGTGCTCCCGAGTGTGTTGGATGTGATGCTCAATATGGCATCAAACATATTCTGGTTGACTGTGTAGACTTTGCCCATGTTCGGCAGAGATTCTACACGGTCAACTCTATATATGATTTATTTGACAGCATCGCTGGCGATGTTGTCATAAATTATTTGAAGGCCATTGGCCTATATCATAGAATATAAATTTTAATTGTCATAAATATCTATAGATAAACAGTTATGTATATTTATACATGTACTATAACCCTGGTTTTCGAGTTTTAACTCTTAATTTTCTTTTATACGATTTTAAACATGTCTGTACTTTTTGCTTTACTTTTG
Source organism: Liolophura sinensis (assembly GCF_032854445.1). Classification (NCBI taxonomy): domain Eukaryota; kingdom Metazoa; phylum Mollusca; class Polyplacophora; order Chitonida; family Chitonidae; genus Liolophura; species Liolophura sinensis. The sequence goes on from NC_088299.1 coordinate 86,636, forward strand.
ATGTTCATATTATCATGTCGAAAACCTCTACCGTCTCGCGTTTTCAACCTTGTTCTCGCCACGATATGGCTGAAATATTGCCGATGTGGCGTTAAGCCATAATCATTCATTCATTCATTCATTCACATAATTTAAATTTATCATAACAACGATTGAGGTAAGTAACTAAATCTGAACCAATTACATCAAGGAATAAAGAATAGAACTCTTGGGGCAAACCGTCCGATCCAGGGGAAGAAAAGTCCTCCATCCCCGCCAGCGCAGCCCGCACCTCCTCAAGGGTAATATGACCCTCAAGTGATTCGGACTCCGCCGAAGACAACGAAGGCAAATCAGAAAAGAAATAATCGAGGTAAGTATCTATAACTGGCTCTGCCGAAAATAAGGAAGAATAAAATGACCGGACGGCGGAAATCAATTCCAACTGATCAGACACAACAGAACCATCAACGGTAAGAAAATCAAAGACTTTACGTTGAGCTCTAGCCTTCTCCTTATTAAAAAAGAAACGGGAGGGCTTGTCGTCGAAATTAAAGTTAACGGCTTTTGATCTGATTTTGACGCCAAAGTTAAATGAAGCAACTAAATGGTTTAATGCACTTTTCAGATCCGAAAGAGAGGGGGAGCTAGGGTCAGTGGCCAGAAGTTCCGAAATTTGCTTACGGAGAAGGCGAATGGTAGAGTTTTTCGCTTTTGATAACCTACGACTGTGGGAAATAATAAGCAACTTAACTTCATGTTTAAATTCCTCCCACCAGGAATGGCAATGGTCTGCAGAGTCCGAAAAGACAGACCATAAATCTAAAATATCAACCCGAAAGTCAGGGTCAGACAGGACACTGACATTACAGTGCCAGTAGCCCGGCCCGACCGCCGCCGACGGGAGGGAAACCAAAAAGGCATTAACGAAGGAATGGTCAGAAATTGAACAAACTGAAATGTTTGACTTGACGAAATGCTTAACCAAGGAGGAAGAAATGAAAATACGATCAAGCAAACAAGAAACAGAACCATTTGACCATGAATAAGAACGGGCCTTGGGATTAACATAACGAAAACAATCTACCAAAGAAAAATCTGAGCATAAAGACCTGAGGGCCTCGGAACCGCCTAAGCCGCGGCCCGGGTTACCCCCATCCTTATCAATAGAAACATCAAAAATACAATTAAAGTCGCCCGCTAAGACAATGGGCCGGCTTGAAACACAAAAACGAACCAAAGAACGAAAGAAATCTGGCCTATCAATCTCTCTAGTGGGACCATAGACCGAAATTAAACGTAGCTTAAAATTATTAACAGAACAATCAACGCAAAGTAAACGACCGGACAAGTCCCTTTGGATCCTGCCCAACTCAACAGTTAACCGGGGTGAAACAAAATTCCGACCCCACAACTAAAATTAGGACCGAAAGAAAAACAACATTGCTCTCCCCAGGAGGACTCCCACTGCTTTTGAACTCCAGTAGAGTCCAGGTGAGTCTCCTGGAGAAAGACAATGTCAAAATTCAAAGTGCTACAAAAAGTAGCTAACGTAGGGAACTTAGGATATGAAAGCAAGCCGTTACAATTAATGGAGTGAATAGAGAGGCTAGCCATACTTAGCATTAAGCCTAAACATAAGTAACAGTAACTAAAACGTAAGAGCTTCAATGGAAAAACTTAGGGGAAAAGGTAAGGAACATAAGTAAGAAGTACACTCACGTTCGAGCCCATTGTCCTAGCGTTTGCACAGCTTTCCTGGTAGAGTCCATGCGTCATCGGAAGAGCGCTTCCGGCCCTCACCGCTGCCCATATCTTCATAGCCGTCGAAGGCGGGCGGCAGGTCGCCGGATGTCAAACCTGTAAGGGTGTGCTGGGGTGAGGCAGGAATCCGAATCGGAAACGCTTTCCGCGATCTTCAGTGGGTTGACTACAGTAGACGCCTGGCTCTGAACAACCGAAACTTCCCGGTTGGGCGGGAACTGAAAGGTAGAGGCCGAATCTTCTACCTCCGGCGGTGTAACTGAATTGGAAATGTCTTCCTCCATGTCGACTTCTGAGGCACAAAGGGAGGGCGTGCAGGGGCCTTCAGCCGTCTGGTCTGTTGGAGGAGCTGGCTCCACAACAACAACCCCATCGTCGTCCACTTTCTCCTCTGGGGAGGGCGCCGCCTCTTCGGGGTCTTCTCGCACATCATTACGACTCGCCACGTTTTTAGCCCGGAGGCGGTCTGCCCAGGTGGACTTCGAGCACTCCGCCGTGGTGTGCCTGAAGGATCTGCAGCTGAGACATGCCACTGCCGTACACTCCTTGCGGATATGGCCGCGACCCTCACACCGCAAGCAGAGGGGGACGCGACCCTCCATGATCACTAGGGCCGGGAAGCCGTGGATGGATGTGATGTCCGGAATAGCATGCACTTTGTCGACGGACATGGACAGCTTTTACCATCTACCCCCGTTTTGGAGGCCTGTTACTCTGTGGTTGGTGAGTTTGGATGACAGAATTTCTCCGTAGGATGCACAGAATCTGTCCACTTCCTCTTTCGACAGTGACAGGGGGAGCCACAAAATCCTCACAGTAACATGCCTCTTCATGAAGGCAGAGAAGACGAAACTAGCATCACAGTCCGAGCTGCTGGTAAGTTCGAGAGCCATAGCTGTCTTTGCTGCTTCAACCGTACGGAACAAAATATACCAATCCTTCGAACCACGAAGCTGGCCGATTCCTTCGAAACAATCTGCTGGAAAATTCTCCTCCTTGGTCAAGTAATTGAAAAGGTGCACATGCACATCTCCACGTCGGGGTCTGGTAAAGGTCACCCTCACCGTCCTCTCCAATCGTCTTGGGTCCATCCTGAAAAATGAGGTCTGATTTTACCCCGGGCGCCTCCACCCGGGGTCTGGGCCAAAACGGAAATACAACGGTCTGACACTGGTAGTGACAGCAGCCCCTCCAAAAGAATATGACAGGTGTATATCGCTGCCTTACAAATCAAGGCTTAACAGATATCGATCCGCAATCGGAAATATCTTAGCCAAAAGGCCGAGAAGCGATACTGATCAGTGTCCCGAAATCCAAAACCACCCAATACCTCCCGTGTACCACGTGGGTGCACTGGTGTCTGCACTCCTTATGTGCGTATCACATGCGTGTGTATGCAGCCGAGAAGCCATACTGATCACTGTATCACAAGGCGGAAGGGGGAATTATGGGAAATTTTTCCCCACAAATTTCAGCGTGGCGTCATGGCCTACTGGTCCATTTCTAATAGTTCTAAACACACCTGTCACATGCGTATGTATGCAGCGCCCGACCGCCCGCCCGACCGCCCGCCCGCGCATGCCTACATACAGACACCCCGTGCCCGTGTACGTGTACATCTCTTGCACAAATCTGCACCGCCTATATGCGTACACACATGCCCTACCTACATGTCGCCCCGTCACAAAGTACCAGCCGCCCCGACGTACTGCGCCTGGCCTCAACAATGCTATGACGTCCGCCAGTCCTCTGCCGGCCCTGCCAGGTGTAGCGCGTCTCTGTGACGTCACAGTACGCTACGCATTTGCCGGCTCGACGGTGGACTGACGGCGACAGCGTTCATTGTTAGCCTGGCGCGTCTCTGTGACGTCACAGTATACATGAAATTGATTGACAGGCCGCTTCGGCTGACTGGTGGCCTCAGCGTTCATTGTTCACGTCCTGCTTTCCAGCCCAATTCAGTGTGACGCGTGTACACATGCAAGCGCAGCAACCCGGCATACAGTCATACCGGCTAAGCTGACAGCTCAGCAAGCGGAACTAATGTTTAATAAAGAAGAAAAGCAGACTATAATACTGCTTTATTTCTCTAACGAGCATATGCACACAAATGATGGCAACACACATATATATATGATACACACAGCCTGCAATAATACAATAAAAATAACCAAGCATACATCTTAGAACATATGTACAATTACCTGACAGTACGATAAAAGGTCAGGACTAAGTGCAGAAATTTGCTTTCCAATTCAAGTCTGATTTTCATTGTGTTAGGTGTTGTGGGCCAGTCCCGGAAGTACTGCAATACCGGGTTAACCCGTGGCGAGAATGGAGCAAGCTCCAAATCTCTCACCCAGTTCCAAAAATCAGTTTAATATCGATGCCCTCCGATGGAAGGCGTATCAGATATTAAGCTGATCAGAACAGATACTTTTTTTTTCTTTGAAAAGACGTTTATTATACAAGAATATACATGCATTTAATTCATTCTGCGACTTCTCTATTTACAGCAATAGAGCATGCATTATGTACAACGATGAAGGATAAAAACATGATGAGAAAATGCCAGCGACCAGCGCCAGCAACAAGTAAGTAAAATATTTGGCGGTGAGTATATATCAATTATTTATACTAATATTAACATGAATTACACTGAGTAACAGGCGTACATAGACAATTATTTATTAAAAGCATTTGGTAATCAATATCCAGAGAAGCCGCAGATAACAAACAGGTGAGTAGTTTATAGTACAAAAGTAATCAACATGCAATTAAAGCAGAAATTTAATTCACTATTTTCATTTATAAAACATAATCGAAGGTCGCAGGACCACTGATCAAGACCCCCGTGGGGTCTCCGGGGTGATAAGAATAGGACCTCAGCCCTCTAGGCAAGCTTGTCGTAAAAGTCGACTAACCTAGAGCTCTCCTGTGTGAGCCCGGTGAATATAATAGGCTCACATCTTCCCGGTTGTGTGAGAGGCAACCGGGGAGCGACCTGTTTGCCGTGGGTTGCGACCCGTAATCTCCGAGGACGGGATCCTGGTGGCTGAGGGTGTGTTGGTCTTGCGAGATCCTCACGCCCAACACGCCACTTTGGCCCTTACTTGGAGTGAGACGGGAGGTCGGATGGGCCCGGTCCGATCAATCGGCTTGGTCATGTCTTGCCTCTGCGTTGTCCAGAATTTCTCCATAACACCATTCAATAAAGAATAAATGTTATTTCTGAAATTTCGTATGTGGGACTACGTTTTGAGGCGGTGGCTCATGGGTCAATCGAGTAGATTGAATTTAACCTGTTGGTAAAAATCAATCTGTTCGAGTATACCTCATATGGAATCCTTGGTGTCTTTCCTGCTGGGTATTCCCAGGTTCAGGCATCGCCCTTGTTGGCACTCCGTGGTGGGTGGGGAACACGTGGGGTGAATTCTTATTATATAATAAATATGTCTAATTCAAACCTTTTGTCAAACGTTTCCAATATAACAATCCAATCTTCCTCTCGGCCCACTCCAGGCGCTGATAAAAAGAGGAAGCTGGAAGTTTTATCCGATTCACTTGATAACGAACAGGACAATTGGCCGGCTTTTATCGTCCTCTCCACTAGGAGCGAACAAAAGCCGGCCTCTAAAATTCATCCTTTTTTGTTAAAAAGGGCATTGGAAGGGGCAGCAGGGACTTTGAAAACTGTTAAAAAACTACGATCCGGAGACATCCTCATCGAATGTTTCCGGAAACAACAATCTAAAAATTTATTATCACTTAAAAAAATCTCTGATATAAATATTTATACATCCCCTCACAGTTCCCTGAACAGCTGTCAGGGAATAATACGTGATAGGGATGGTGATATCATAGATTTAACTGAAGAGGAAATCTGCACAGAATTAAAACCACAGGGTGTTGCCAGAGTAAAACGTTTTACATCAAAAAAAGCTGGCAACATCATCAAATTAAATACCTACCTTTTGACATTTAATAGTACATCTCTACCGTCACATATCTACATTGGCCCATATAGGGTTAATGTAGATTTATACATCCCTAATCCTACACGTTGTTTCACTTGCCAAAAATTTGGTCACGGCAAGGGACAATGTAAAAATAAACTGGTTTGCTTCAGATGCGGCAGTGAGGGTCATGAGGGTTTCGACTGCAGCAGCACAGTTAAGTGTTGCAACTGCAGTGGAGATCACATGGCCTCGTCTAGAGACTGTCCGCTTTTCGTGAAGGAAAAACAAATAATTAATATTAAAGTCAGAAACAATATATCCTACCAGGAAGCCCGAAAATTAGTCTCCCCCTCTAATACTTCTCCGCAGACTTCGTTTGCCAATGTGGTCAAGCGAGTAGCATCTGTTGCTACTCAAACCTCTTGGACTTGGCCCATTGGAAACGACAAACCTACTTCTATATCTTTACAACCTGCTTCTCAAACTGCCCATAATTCCTGCTCAACACAGACCACTACAGTACAGCAAGTAAAACAAGTAAATATTACACAAAAAATTGATAAACCTGAACAAGATAAAAACAAAACTACCAGAACTAAGTCCGGAAACAAAAGTCATAATGAAAATAATAAACCTAGTGGTCCCACGGAGCGTCCCTCTAAGGCCACTAGGGATCCTGTCCAAACTTTCAATAGGTTTGGATCGTTGGAGGACGTTGGTCCTTCAACATCAGATGCGGATGTGATGGATACATCACCCGCACCAGGGAGATCTTCCAGCCGATCTCCAAGAAAGGGCCGTCCGCGGTCTAAACACAAAGATAAATCGCCTATACGTCTCCCTCCATAATGGCGATATACGATAAAATTATACAATGGAATTGTCGAGGTCTTAAGGTTAATTTTATTGAAATAACACAGCTAGTTCAATCTTTAAATCCAGCCGCCCTCTGTCTTCAGGAAACTCACCTGAAGACATCTGACAAAGATAAATTATCTCTTAAAAATTATACTTTATATAGTACTTATTCAAATGAAGACGAGCGAGCTGCAGGCGGCTCCTCGATCTTTATCAATAACAATATTATTCACAGCCCTGTTGCTCTGGATACAGAGCTTCAGGCTGTGGCCGTTCGTGTTTCTTTGTCAGAAACAGTTACTTTATGTTCGATCTATATTCCTCCTCATTGTTCTTTGTCAATCTCTCAATTACATAACTTGAAAGAACAACTCCCATCCCCTTTTATAATAATGGGGGATTTTAATGCCCATAACCCTCTATGGGGCAGTAATAATATAAACGGTAAAGGCAAAACTTTGGAAGATTTTTTATCGAAATATGAACTGTGTTATTTCAATGATGGTTCTAATACCTATTTACATCCGGGTAATGGCATTTATTCTGCTATCGATCTCACTATCACAGATCCATCACTTTTCCTTGATTTTTCTTGGAAGGTGCATGACGATCTGTGTGGTAGTGACCATTTTCCTATTATCCTAGAGCATATCACTTCTTAACTCTTTAGAACGTGTAGCTAGGTGGAAATTCGATAAAGCAGATTGGATCGCATTCGAGATGTTCTGTGAGGCTGATATCACTCCAGAGACTCTCAATGCAGCAAATGATCCAATATTAAAATTTAACGAGCTTGTTTTACGAGCTGCCGATAGAAACTATACCTAAAACCTCGACAAATCCCAAGTCCAAAAGCAAACCCTGGTATGATAAGGACTGTCGCAAAGCCATTAACGACCGCAAAAAGGCCGAGCGAAACTTTAATATATGTCCTTACTGATAACAACTTAAACCAGGTTCGTATTTTTAGAGCTAAGGCTCGCCGATTACTCAAGTCCAAGAGACGATCTTGTTGGCGGAACTTTGTTTCGGGCATTACGTCAAAAACACCCATGCGTAAGGTCTGTGAACATGGTTCAGAAACTTAAGGGCAAAAATAATAAAGCAAAAGTTCAGCATTTAAAGATGGAGATAATATATTAACTTCTCCACCCGATATAGCTAATAAACTAGCTGAAACAATCTCAAAGAAATCTTCTTCTGAGAACTATACTAAAGAATTCCAGCATATTAAAAACCAGAAGGAGAAAATTAAATTGCCCTTTTCTTCTAAGAATTTAGAAGATTATAATCGTCCATTTAATATCGAGGAACTTAGGAACTGCATTAAAAAAGGCCCACGATACTGCTTGTGGTCCTGATAATGTATATTATAGTTTCTGAACCATTTACCACTTGAGCCACTGGAGACTCTCTTGGACTTGATTAATGATATTTGGATAACTGGTAATTTTCCACCATCATGGAGGGAGGCGTGTATTATCCCGGTTCCCAAACCGGGTAAGGATCATAATGATCCAAATAATTACCGTCCCATAGCTCTTACCAGCTGTGTCTGTAAGACTATGGAACGGATGATTAAGACTTGTTTGGTTTCTTGAAACCAACAAGTTACTCTCTAATATTCAATGTGGTTTTCGGCAAGGTAGATCTACCATGGATCACCTTGTTCGATTCGAAACTTTTATTCGTAATGGTTTTGTTAATAATGAACATGTGGTGTCCATATTTTTTGACCTTGAAAAGGCCTACGACACCACATGGAAATATGGTATTTTAAAAGACCTCGCGGATATGGGTCTTAAAGGTCGCTTAACTTTATTTATATCTCAATTTTTATCTGATCGTCAGTTTAAGGTACGGGTTGGGTCCACTCTTTCTGACTCTTATGAGCAAGAAATGGGTGTACCCCAGGGCAGCATTCTATCACCAACTCTGTTCAGCATAAAAATAAATAGCCTAGCAAAAACATTAACATCTGGCACAGAGGGTTCTTTATACGTCGATGATTTCCTTATATGCTACCGAGCTAAGAATATGAATAATATCGAACGTCAGTTGCAGCTTTGTCTCAATAAAATCGAGAAATGGGCAACTGAAAACGGTTTTAGATTTTCAACGTCTAAAACCGTCGGTATGCATTTTTGTAATAAACGGAAACTTCATCTTGACCCTCAGCTTAATTTTTGTGGTGAACAGGTTAAAATTGTTGGAGAAACTAAATTTTTAGGTATAATATTTGATAGTAAGCTATCTTTTATACCTCATATCAAAATGCTTAAAGCTACATGTACAAAGGCTCTCGATATAATTAAGGTCGTGTCTAGCACCGATTGGGGTGCTGACCGATCAGTTTTACTTAATTTATATCGTTCTCTGGTGAGGTCTAAATTGGACTATGGATCCATCATTTACGGTTCCGCTAGGAAGTCGTATATTAAAATGTTGGATCCTGTTCATCACCAAGGTTTGAGGCTCAGCCTTGGTGCTTTTAGAACCTCACCAGTAGAAAGTTTATACGTGGAGGCAAATGAGCCTTCCTTATACAACCGACGTATTAAACTCAGTCTTCAATATGCTACAAAGCTTAAAGCACATCCAACAAACCCTGCCTACGACTGTGTTTTCAATCCATTGTATGTAGACAAATATACTAAATGTCCTAACAAGATCCCTTCGTTCGGTCTTCGTATACGGGACCATATTGTGGGAGCTAACATCAAGCTGGAGGATATAGCTCCGGTGTCTTTTCCGGAGTCTCCTCCATGGCTTCTCCCACAACCAAAACTAATATTTGATCTACGTAAATATAATAAATCCAATATAAATCCTCTTATAATTCAGCAAGGTTTTGCTGAAATTAAAGCTAATTATACGGATTATAAATTTATATATACTGACGGGTCGAAGGATGGGGACAGGGTTGCGACTGCGGCTGTCTTAGAGCAGCGGGTCTCTTCCTTTCGTCTTCCATCCTCTTCTTCAATATTTTCTGCCGAGGCAAGAGCTATACTCCTTGCCTTATCATATGTTTCTTCTGGGTCTGCCCAGAGGGCAATGATATGCACGGACTCGTTGTCTTGCTTATTGGCAATACAGAATAATAAATTTAAAAATCCCTTGATCCTTCAAATTTTAGCTATACATAGGAAATTAATTAGAAGAGGTAAAGATATTATATTCTGCTGGATACCAAGTCATATTGGTATCCATGGAAACACAGTCGCAGACAGGGAGGCGAAAGCTGCCCTAAATAAACCCATATCTAAGATAAAAATCCCTTATACTGACATGAAGTTCAATATTCTTAAATATATTCGTGGCCTTTGGCAGGGTGAATGGAACTTGCAGGTCCATAATAAACTGCATGCCATTCATCCGGTCATTGGCTATAATTCATATACATTTGATATGTCTCGTAGAGACCAAGTCGTTTTAACCAGATGCCGTATTGGACATTCTCATCTGACACACAATTTCATCTTGGATGGGAGCAGTGCTCCCGAGTGTGTTGGATGTAATGCTCAATATGGCATCAAACATATTCTGGTTGACTGTGTAGACTTTGCCCATGTTCGGCAGAGATTCTACACGGTCAACTCTATATATGATTTATTTGACAGCATCGCTGGCGATGTTGTCATAAATTATTTGAAGGCCATTGTCTATATCATAAAATATAAATTTTAATTGTCAAATATCTATAGATAAACAGTTATATATATTTATACATGTACTATAACCCTGGTTTTCGAGTTTTAACTCTTATTTTTCTTTTATTCGATTTTAATCACGTCTGTACTTTTTGTTTTACTTTTGATGTTCATATTATCAGATCGAAAAACCTTAACCGTCTCTTGCTTTCACCTTGTTCTCGCCACGATATGGCTGAAACATTGCCGATGTGGCGTTAAGCCATAATCATTCATTCATTCATTCACTGATCAAGAAACTGAGGGATAGGAAAACGATAGAAATCAACACGGAATGCGAGAACGAACTGAAGACTCGAAGAGAGAAATTATGCGGGATCGAGTGAAAGTGCGACTATGAAACTTCCGTTCATTTTTACACTTCCACACAATCCACTTCAACTGAGAAATAAGGAACAGAAACAAATCATTATAAAATCTGTTTTCACAAGGCGTGAAAACAGAAAACACAACAGTCTGAAGAGAAAAACGAACAGAAATTAAGGTCAAGCGTTCAATGAAATCTGAAAGATAATCCCATAAGGGACGAACAAAAGTGCAAGAAAAGAACAGGTGCTCAATGGTTTCCCAATGAGCACCACAAAACAAGCACAAATGGCGACATGGCTCTCTACAGATCTTATTTAAAAAACTACCAGTATATAAAATTCTATTTACAATTCTATACAAAAAGTTTTTAACATTATTTTCTAGTATATTTACATTAATGTTTTTATATACAGATACGAAGTCAATGGACGGGAATAACTTTAAAACAGGGGGATGGACACAGACAGGGGAAACTAAAACAGCATAGGCTTTCTTGGACGAAAAGGACATTAGATCGGTGTCGGGGGATAATGAAACAAATTCAGAGAATGCTTTTACGGCATTCTCATAAAACAAATGAACTGAAACAGAATGAGGGATTAAATTACTTGCAAATGAAGGACAAAGAGCACGCAACTGAATACCCACCCAATAGACGGCGAAGTAATACCACATTGGGCACTCCTCCGTCTGAAATAAAAAAAACCAAACGTTTTAAATGCATAAGATAAAAAGCTTTCAACTTAGAGGGAATATGAACTAAACCAAAACCCCCAGAATGGACTGCATTGAATAAAACCTCCCTCTTTAGACACTCGTGAGTGCCTCCCCAAAAGAACTGAAAAACTGAATGATTAATCAACTTAAGGAACTCGGCAGACAGAGGCAAAACGTAACCGACATACCACAATTTAGACAAGGCAAGCACATTTATTAAAACAGAACGACCTTTAAAAGAAAGAAATCTATTTTTTCATAAATTAAGAACATTTATCAGTTTGTTAACAAGTGGACGCCAATTTCTTTCATGGATCTCCTCTACAGCAGTTGAACCTATATGAATTCCTAAAAATTTTTTACAGCTGGAGTACATAGTGATTGAGTGCAGAGTTGGCTCGATCGATTTTGACCATCGACCGAGCCATAAACCATACGTCTTAAGTAAATTAATGTTTGAGCCTGAACAAGAACCAAAGAGTTTACATAAATTAACTACATGAATTACAGAAAGCCTTTGAGTAAGAGTGCAGGTAATGTCATCTGCAAAAGCTGAAGCTTTAACTGAAATTTTGCAACCAGGAGGTTGAACCCCCACAATTTCAGGCTTTGAACGTATTTTATTAAGGAGAGGCTCTAAAGACAGCACATAGAGCAATGGGCTGAGGGCACAGCCCTGATGAACCCCGCGGCCCAGAGGGAACTCATCCGAAATAAAACCGTTGACAAGAACCGACGCTTTGGGCTCTAAATACAAGAGATTAATCCACTTCCGGAAAGAAGGCCCAAATCCAAAAGTCTCCAAAAGCCGGAAGAGGTATTCGTGAGAAACGCGGTCAAAGGCTTTCTCATTGTCAATACACAGGAACAAAACAGGTAAGTCTTTCTGATCAACATAATCAATAACATTACGTAATAAATGACAATTATCTAGATTAGAACGACCCGGGACAGAACATGTCTGATCCGGGTGAACTAATGTGGACATAACTGAATTTAACCTATTACAAAGAACCTTAGAAATAATTTTATAATCTAAGTTTAATAAAGAAATTGGCCGCCAGAACTTTAAATTGTCGGCTTGTGAGGGATCTTTACAAATTAACTTAATATAACATAACCTCTGAGAATTAGATAACATAAACTCGTCGTAACATTTATTTATATAGACAACGAAATCAGGACCTATAACATCTAAGAAACTAACATAAAACTCTTTTGGTAAGCCATCCGAGCCAGGGGATGCGTAATCCTTCATTGTCGCTAACGCAGCCCGGACCTCCTCAAGTGTAATAGGGCCCTCAAGTGATTCGGACTCCGCCAGGGACAATGAAGGTAAGTCAGAAAGAAAGTAATTAAGATAAGTATCTATAATAGTATCACACGAAAACAAATTAACATAAAAATCTCTAACAGAACTAATTAGCTGAGTGGTTTCTGAAATTATACAATTATTAACATTTAGAGAATCAATTTTCTTAAAACTGGCTGCTTGTTTTTCTTTATTAAAGAAAAACCTAGAGGGCTTATCGTCTAGATTAAAAGTTATCTGCTTTGGATCGTATTTTAACACCAAAACTAAAAGATACAATCAAATCATTCAACTCAACCTTTAAAACTGAAACAAGCGGGGAAAGGGGATCTAAAGCCGAAAGTTCCGAAATTCGCCGACGGAGAAAATTGAGCCTGGAATTACGAGCTTTTGAAATACGCTGACTATGTGAAATAATAAGGGATTTAACTTCCAACTTAAATTCCTCCCACCAGGCGTGAGAGTGGTCGGCTGTGGCAGAAAAGACAGACCATACATCAAGAAAATCAACACGAAAATCTGGATCAGACAGGGTGCTGACATTACAGTGCCAGTAGCCCGGACCGACCCGAACTGAAGGTAAGTTTGATAACTGAACGTTAATAAAGCAATGATCAGAAAAGGAACAAGTAGAAATATTGGATGCAATCAAAAAGGGAACTAAATCAGATGAAATAAAGATACGGTTAAGTAGACATGAAACTGAAGCAATTGTCCAGGAGACAGCGACTGGATATGGACTTAAAGAACGGTAACAATCAACTAAACTATAATCTTTACATATTGACCGAGTATCTCCGAGCCGACTAAACTACGGCTCGGATTACCACCTATCTTATCAATAACTGGATCAAAAACACAATTGAAATCTCCGGCCATGACAATAGGCCGGCTTGAAACGCAAAAGGGAACCAAGGAGTGAAAAAAAACTTGTCTGTCTCGCTCCCTGGAGGAAGCGTAGACAGACATTAACCGAAATTTAAAATTATTAACTGAGCAATCAACGCAAATAAAACGACCGGACATCACGATGGATTTTATCAAACTCAACAGGTAAAGAAGACCGGAAAAGAATTCCGACCCCAGAAGAATAATTAGAACCAAAGGAAATAAACACTTACCTCCCCAGATCGACTCCCAGGACATCTGGATCCCCAGAGAGTCTAGGTGAGTCTCCTGGAGAAAAATAATATCATAGCTTAAAGATCTGCAAACAGAAGAAAGAATAGCAAACTTAGAAGAAGAAAGCAACCCATTACAATTAATAGTATGAAAAGATAAGCTGGCCATCTAACAAGTAAGTAAGTAAGTAAGTAAGTAAAAACAACAGGCCTATGGCCTTAGAAAGGATGAACATATCAAATTGGAAGCTTATTTTTTTGATTTCTTCCCCCCTAGGTGTATCAGTGGGGGAGACAGAACGGTTTCTGCGCGGGGCAGGAGAGTCTAAATCCATCCCGGACTCTGAAGAAGTACCAAATAATTTATCCAACTCTTCAAAACGATTATTACACTCTACCTCGGAAAGGGAGCCGCCTCTCACCACAGTTGCCTTCCCTCCTCTCACCACCTCACGATATGTCGGCGACAGCTCCCCAGAGGCTGCCCGAATCCGTGCGCGAATCTCCCCCTCAGGAGCCTCCTCTCCCACCTCTGCCACCGAGAGCTGAAGACCTCCCCGGTAGCCCCCCCCCCCCAGGAACCTCAGGTGAAGTTACAACAGGGGCTTCATGTAACTCGGCACGAATGGATTGCTCTACCGCTGTTGAAAGGGCTTCCTGTTCATCAACCTGCCTTTCCTGCTCGTCGAGCAGGTTGTTTACTCCAGATTTAACCCTGGAAGCATAGGATACAGCCTGGGAGGGATGCGCGCTTGTGACGTGCGATCCAGAACCGCACTTACCACATGTCACAGAGGCGCACATCTTCCGAACATGGCCAATCTGGCCACATCGGAGGCACTTTGGATCGCGTCCGGGAACAACAATTAGACAAGGATATCCCTCCACATTCGCCGTGTACGGGATGAGGGATTTTTTGTCTTCCCCAATCTGTAATGTTACTACACGCACACCATTGCAGATCTTGGTGCCTTGGTGGAACTGCGACTCCACCTTCACAACTTTTCCGAACTGGCTACAAAAGTTAGCGAAAGCAGAGTCTCTCACAAAAAAAGGAATCCAGTGAAACTTTACAGCAATGTGCGTCTTATAGAAAGCTGTTACCGAACAAATACAGTCCGCATTTCCTACCTGAAAGGAAGCCAGTCCAAGGGCAGCCTCAAAACTCCCGGCGTCTCTAAAGCTGGCAAACCACGTCCTGGAGCCCCTGAGTTGCCCAATTGCCGAGATCCTTTCGTCCTCTACTCCGGCTGTCCTGAAGGTTTCCCTGAAGGCATTGAAAGCTTCCAAAGCTGAAGGAACATGTCCCACCAAGGAAAGTCGCACGGTGTGCCTCATTCTGCCGACATCAATTCCAGCCATGCTGAAAAGAACTCTCAAAGAGGTAAGTGATCGCAGCTTCAAGAACACAAATTGGTCTTAGCCAAAAGGCCGAGAAGCGATACTGATCAGTTTCCCAAAATCCAACACCACCCAATACCTCCCGTGTACCACGTGGGTACACTGGTGTCTGCACTCATTATGTGCGTATCACATGCGTATGTATGCAGCCCAGAAGCCATACACATCACTGTATCACAGGGCGGAAGGGGGAATTATGGGAAATTTTTCCCCACAAATTTCAGCGTGGCGCCATGGCCTACTGGTCCATTTCTATGAGTTCTAATATACCTGTCACATGCGCATGTATGCAGCGCCCGCCCGCCCGCCCGCACTCGCATGCCTACATACAGACACCCCGTGCCCGTGTACGTGTACATCTCTTGCACAAATCTGCACCGCCTATATGCGTACACACACGCCCAACCTACATGTCGCCCCGTCACAAAGTACCAGCCGCTCCGGCGTACTGCGCCTGGCCTCAACAATGCTATGACGTCCGCCAGTCCTCTGCCGGCCGTGCCAGATGTAGCGCGTCTCTGTGACGTCACAGTACCCATAAGCCGGCTCGACGGCGGGCGGACTGACGGCGACAGCGTTCATTGTTAACCTGGCGCGTCTCTGTGACGTCACAGTATACATGAAATGATTGACAGCCGCTCCGGCTGACTGGCGGCCTCAGCGTTCATAGTTCACGTCTGCTTTCCAGCCCAATTCAGTTGTGACGCGTGTACACATGCAGCGCAGCGCCCCGGCATACAGTCCAAAAGTCATACCCGCTGAGATGACCTTCGTCATGCTGGGAATGTGTGTGGTTGATGGTGTGAGTTACGGAATCGCAAAACTCACCAAGTAATCCGAACTGACTGTGCCGGACTCGCCATCGAGCTCCTCGTCGTATGGCAGGCACGATCTTAGTAGTGACGTCGTTCTGCGCACGCAAATACGCCGTGACGATTAACATCTTTATCGTCGCAAATCTGTTAGAGGGCTGCTAGAATACCTTAATGACATGGCTAGTAAAGTGTCTGCTCGCCTGGCAAATATCTACTACAGCCCTCGTGGGTACTGGAAGGGCCGCGCGGCCATCCAGAAACTTTCCACTGCCGCTAAAGTCTCCGAAGATGTGGTCCGGGACTGGCTGGAAAAGCAGGCTATCCGGCAGATATACTTGCCCCGTCCCCGAAAAATACCGAGGCCTATGTTCGATGTTTCCACGCCGAATGACATCCATCAAGCCGATCTTCTATTTCTACCACATGATCGGCGAGGCCGGAAGCTGTATAAGTACGCACTGACAGTTGTTGATGTCGCTTCTCGCTACAAGGAGGCGGAACCTCTGGCTATTAAAGATTCCAAAGAAATAGCTGATGCTCTCTCCCGCATTTACAAGCGGGGACCCCTGAGCTTCTCCAAGTGGACCCTGGGCGCGAGTTCATGGGTGCAGTGAGCCAACTGCTGGCCAAACACGATGTCACAGTCCACCGAGGCCGCGTGGATATCCACCAAGACCAAGGCATAGTGGAGCGTTTTAACCGTACTCTGGCTGAGCGGCTCTTTGGACATCAGTACGCCCAGGAGATGCGCCTCCTCTCCCCCCCCTACCAAGCATCGGTCTACTGAATGGGTGACTCGGCTGCCCTCTGTTGTGGCCACTCTGAATAACGACACAACAAGACTGGTCGGTAAAAAGACGAAAGACACCATCAAGGCACAAGAGGTGCCACATAAGCCTTCCTCGACGGTTCCAGCTCGCCCCGTTGGATTTAATGAGCGGAAGATCCCCGAGGGTGTTGGCGTTCGTTATCTCTACCAGCCTGGAGAGCTGAAGGGCGGCCGAAGTCGCGCGACTGATCCTGTGTGGTCTCTAGAGATATGTACTATGTAGACGATACGTCGGATGGCCCGCGACGGAGCTTCGTTCGTGAGGAGTTGCTTATAGTGCCTCCTGATACTCAGCTTCCCCCGGATGGGGTTATTTGGCGGTAGTAGTTCCTCGATGAGGAGGTCCATCCCAGCCCATTCTGCGGGCGCCGCATCTCTAAGGCCGTAAGCCAAGGTGTGGACACCATCTTCGGCGATCCAGCGCTTACTATCGAAGGGGGACAGTGAGTCCATAGATATGGTGGCGCTCTGATCGCAGGACGTCCATACCGTGACGGAAGATCTTCTTCTCGAAGAGGGCCTCTTTGTACTGCTTATGGCGGATGTGCTTTACCACAACACCCTTTTTCACGCCCTTGGCCTTCTTTATGCTGTCTCCGCCGGCCTCCAGAATGGAGTACATCTTGGGACGCAGACCTATGTATTCGCAAACGGCCGCCCCGCTCACTCGTCCTTTATTTTCCCCAAGACCTTCACATTTGCTACGCTGTGCTGGGGGTGGTCTTGTGGGTAATCTGAGGTGTCGTACAGGTTTGCATTCTCAGTCATATCCCTGTAAACATCATCAGTCTAAATCTCGAGTAGCAGACTATCCGTGTCAGTGTAGAGGAGATGGCAGCGCTCTCCGTACTGGGCCTTCATATGGTTGTAGTAGAAGTCGTACATCAGGTGCTTGGAGAGATCTAGAATACTCATGCCCACGTAGATAAGTCGGTTTAGGACAAGACGGGTCTTGTGCATCTGAATCGCTGCGAGGTCATCATCAAATATGTTCGCCCGTGCGAAGCTCGGGCTGGCTATCAAGCGTCGGAGCTTGTCGTCTTCTCCAGAGCGTACCAGCTTGACGTCCACACGCTTCCGGAGGTTCTTCATGGTTTTTCCGAAGACCGAGTTGTTCATTAGCTTGTACAGGTCCTTCTCGAATTTACTCGTGGCCGCTTTTCGGAGCTCGGTGTTCATCCTGATATAGGGTTCCATCCAAGGGCTCTGGGCGAATCTCAGGGCCCTGTGAACCTTTGTCAGGCGCATTCCCAGAGATAGATACAGCTATAGGTTCCGGTAGTGCAGGACGTACTGTTCCTTGTTGTGGAGGTTGGGGACCAGCTTTTCGACCTCGGTAGGCGCTTTCTTGCCGAGAAGGCTGTGCTGATAGTCTGACATCCACTCCTTCTGGACCACAAGACGCTCCGGGGCTAATGGGTAGCTGTTATGTGCGTTATGTAGGTCGGCCGGATACTCTAGGTCGACCTCGAGGATGTAACCAGAAGGACTGTCGTGGGGGTGGGTAGCAATCGTTTCACCGAAACGCTGCGCGTCACCTACCCACTGAAAGCCGCCCGTTGGAAGGAACTGACTCATAGCCCAGCCATATAGATTATTGGCGTCTAGGTATTGGATGTAGCTGTTTTGGCTTTCGGGGTTGTATCCTTCCACCTGCGGATTATTGGCTTTGGCGTATCGCTTACTTACCATGGAGATACCTCCTCGCAACCCCTTCTAAATGAAGAGATGTTGGTCGTAGTCGGTCAACAGCGCATAACACGAGAGACCTGGGCTCGTAAAGTAGTGAGCAGGGTCCAATCCATACTGCCGTAAACAAGTCTTCCGGAAGGCCTCAAGCACATCGGCTAACAGGAGCACGTCTGTGCGGCAGTAAAGGTCTGTGTAGTCTCCCAGATTGGTGCAATCAAATACCTTCCATACCTGTTGAGCGTGGATGTAGTCCTCATCGCTTATGCCTCCGACTTTGAGCTTACTGTAGAAAGCCTCTTTGGGTGGGAGGCTGGACACCCTTGCGCATGAGTAGCTTTCGATTTTCTTCGGCGGGCACATACCGGGCTGTGATGTGAAAAGCTCCAGGTTTGTTGGCCTCAACCAGATTGTCAAGGGAAGCCGGTAACAATTGAACGTTGTCGATGAAGCGGAGCTGCCCCAGCGAGAAGGAGATGCACTTTACCGTGTTGTTGGGGACGCAGGAGATGCGGCCCTCCACCTTACTTATGGCTTGCATCAGGAAGTGCCCGTCGTAGCCCCGTAGGTTGTGGAAGACTACTGGTATGACTGTCTTGGGACCCAGCCGCAACTTTATGTTGCATACGTGATGGGCCGTGCCTCTGTACTTGCCGGTGATATGGCACTGATCGCGCACAGAATCGACGCCTAGAGGCTTCTCACACACGTGACAGGTTGTGGCGTTCTTCTGGGCCTGTCAGTCTTGGGGAGTCATACATAAGAAGAAAGACAGTGTTTAATGAGTAGAAAATCACGCGTGACAAATGTCAAGCCAAGGTGTTTTTGATCTTCACTAGGCACATAGAAATCGGAGAGCTGTGGCTCTGTGCCCAGCAGCGCGTCGCGTGCATGGCGTGTAAGAGTTTTGCCCGTGACCCTAGAATACTCGCGGATTGCAGCGTCGACATCCCGGAACATTTGGACAGCGTGGCCCTGGCGGCGGATTTTATCGTTGATCCAGTCCAAGCGATCAGTGCGCTTTCGGGCCCATTTTTCCTGGGCGGCTTGGAGCTGCTCTACAGCGCGGTCATGGCGCCTCCGCTCTTGGTCGACACCGGAACTCCTCAGCATCGAAAACATATAGCTGCTCCCGCTGAAGGCCAAAGAGTTTACGAGGGCGCCGCCCATCATCATTGCGATGGAGGCCATTACTACTGGATTATATTTGATAGGAAGGAGCCCTTGTTTAATTAGCAGTTCCTTCGAAAACATGGCCAGGCCTACATCTGCAATGAGCATGCCGACGTCACGGGGTGTTAAGTCCAGCTTCGGGAGGCCGAGACGAGCGTACCCAGTAGCCAGGAGAGAGACCACAGCGGCGTGGTAGGCCGCGTTGACTAGCACTTTTCCGTCATCGGGTGGAGTAGACATGCTGCTCTATACAGAAAGGGTCGCGACGTGTATTCAAATGGAGACTCTTTTCTTGCGGCGTGATATCTTTTTGCGGCGTAATATCTGCACCTCGCGCATGTGCTGTATAGCGGCTGCGTCACACGTGTAGCAACAGTAGCACTGCAAGGCTGCCAACGCCTAATAACGCCAGGGGCGCCCTCCAGTGGGTGATTTAGTGTGCCTTCGTGTGCTCGACCCGCAGCAACTTTTTGGGGATTTTTCGCAGGGCCGTCATTCTTAGAATCCGCTGTCACCCCCTCCGCTTCCTTCTAGGACAGCAGTGGTGTTCAAATGAGCAGTGCTTAGCAGTGGTCAGTGCCATGGTTAACTGTGCTAAGTACTTACCATAGCAGTAGTATAGCCAGCAGCTAGCACTGCTAAGCGCCTGTTCAACAAATGGGTCGGTGGCGTGCTGTGCCATGAGCATTGGTCGATTCTCGGTTGGGATTGGTAGGAGGCAGCTGACCGCCCTTACATATTATCTTAAGAACATACCTCCGAGACCGTCAACCATCCGCGCACCGAGCTTAGCCTCGTACCGGGAGTACAGCCTTTCAACGTCTTCGTCGCTCATGGCGTCGATGTCAGCGGCTGTTACGTCTTTTCCCAGATATCGCTTCGCCTGCCCACCCACCGCAAGTGCCGTGAGCCCATCCCTGAGCTGCCGTGCATCATCTTGTTGGCTGGGGTCGGGCTGTTTGCCTGGGTCGGGCTGCTTGCTTGGGCCGGGCTGTTAGCTTCGGCCGGGCTTCTCCTCTACGGCCAGAATCTCGCCAATTATAAGCTCGTCGGTATCCATGCTTTTTTGGAAAGGGGCGCCTACGTCTAATGTATCAGTCATTAGCAGGAGCCTTGAATGCGGATTGTTCTTGAGCTTCTGTCGAACCTCTGCCTTTTTGCTCTCGGCCTCGATGATGTGGTTCTCCTCCAGGCATTCGTTGAACGATTGCCGATCTTTGCAGTGGAATAAAGCCACCCACCTTGTCTACTCGCGAAAGTTATTGAGGACGGCGTTGTATTTCTGAGTGAGGGCCCAGACGCTTTGCTTTGCATGACGGCCCGAGAAAGCCATGAATGACAGCATTTTTTGTTTCTTCTTCATCGCCTCCAACGCGCTACAATCATCGATGATGTATAGGGTGGGCTCCCCCTCGAACAATCTGTAGAAAGCTCTCAGACAGTCGTTGAGACGCTATCCGGGGTCAAAACAATAGACCTCAGGGTCAGACAGTATCCATCGCCGCCGGTACGACTCGTTATGCTTAAGAGTGGGGCACAGGATCACAATGTGATGAAAGAAACCGCGGAAAGGGCCCTCAAGCAGGTCCAGCACGAAGACTGTTTTGCCGCAGTTCGTCTGCCCACAGATAATCGCGCAGTGGGCGTCATCAATAAAGCGCGTTGACGAATCTACCATTCTCGATGTGCAGCCTTGCGTCCATGATCACATTCAGATATACGTTCAACACGTCGGGCTCTTCTCTCTCTTTTGTCACCTGTATCGTAATCCCCTCGCTGGCGTTCAGAGTGCGCCTCCCACTGCCATGCAGCTCGTCATCGTCGCTTGGCCGAAGGTCAAGCCAGAGTGTTTTCACGCCATTTACAGCCCACCCTGACCCTCGCTGCGTCCATTTTTCCAGCACCTCCTGGATGGTGGGGAAGGCCTTATCTAGAGCCCCGTCAATGTCACCGACCTCTAGGAGGGCCTCCTGTTTGCTGCGGAGTACTGGGCTGGTATACTCTTCACTGCCATCGGCGTTGTCCTTTCGCAGCTAAACCCTGATGCCTAGTTGGAACTTAACCCCGTTGAGTGCCAGGATCTCTTCTTCTAGCTTCTGGCGAATAATGGCTCGAATTTCTTCTAAGAAGGCTACGAAGTACGCCCATCTGCGAGACCCGGGGGAGATTCCTTAAGGCCCTGCCGGTGTTAATGAATTCTAGTTTCTTTTCACACTGTATTCCACCTAGCAATTCATCCAATTCCTCGTTACTGAGGAAGTTCTTGTCTTGCTTCAACTCCTCAATACTTCGGGAGTTCTTGCTGTCTTGCAGCCGCTTCCACTCAGCCACAGCCGTTTTATGCCTGTCGAGGATCCCCTGCAGTTCTTCCAAGGCAATGCGGGACCGTGGGTACTTAGGCCGCACACCTAGGAGCGCCTCAAACTCCTCCAGAATTGCTCTGGCCTTTTGATGGTGCTTCATGGTACGCGCCGATATCTGCGTTATACTTAATTACACCGACTCTCTAATTGTAAATTTCGATAGCCGCCAGTCGTTTGAACTCGTCCAAGAAAGCCTTGAGCCCCCGCTTCCTTTCACTCGTCTGGACCCTATTATGTCTGCAGGTCATGCAAAGCCGAAATCGGTTTTTAACGCCCCGACCATAGCTAGTACAAGGCTGGGAGCCAGGACCCTTGCGCAGACGGTATAGGTGAATCCCGCAGTACTCCCCCAGACATCTCTCACCACAGAGCTCTGTGGTACCGATGAGAAGCCACCGGCAATTATTGCGATCCTTGGGCATGTTGTTGCCTTGCAGTTTCTTTTCACAATGCATTCCACCTAGCACTTTATCCAACTTTTTGTTACTGGTTGAGTTCTTGTTGTCTTGCTTCCCAGCCGTTTTATACCTGTCGAAAAACCCCTACAATTCTTCCAAGGCAATGCGGGACCGTGGGTACTTAGGCCGCACACCTATGAGCGTCTCATACACCTCCCGTAGTGCTCGTGCTTTTTGATGATGATTCATTGTATGCGTCGTATACCTAATGACGCCGACTTATCTAATAAAAAATTTCGACAGCCGCTATAGAGCCCCTATTGCAACGAGATGGGGCTGGGAGCCCCTATTTGCCAGAATAAGGTGTTCACGGAATGGGGGGTTTGGACCCTGTTTTTGTTATGGGGAGGGTCCCAAGGGGGAGGGGGTGCGCCAGAACCTATACTCTGTATACTACTAACCGCATTCCTCTCCCACCAATGGTTCTAACTGTATGGGCGTTTAAAATATGGTCGAAGTGATAATGTTGTGCCCAGCAACGGATTTTTCTCCATAGAAACCAGAGAAATTTTGCAACTTTTGAACATTTATGGATTGCTTACATTATATTAGGTAATTTGGCAACAGAATTGTGTGCATCAGTGTTGAATTGTAGTTTTCATAACATACTGTATCAAGTACACTATATTTTCTATATACAAATGATGTGAGAAGGGAGTACATGTATAAAAAGCTATTGGGATAGTCTTTAAGTTAGAAGTAACACAATTGCTGGGCCAGGTAAATGGTCTTGTACTAAAAAATGGACATGTTCTGGGCTATCAAACGGCAGATTAGTTTCAGCCAAAGCTTTATCAGAGAATTGACCAGTCGCGATGGTACAACTACATTGTAGCTGATGTTAATGAGCAAAATAATCAGGAAAACAATTCAAAAAAAAAAAAAGAAAAATTGCTGAAATGAGCTTGCAAAGATGCTAATCCGACGTATTTTTTAACGAGAAATCGAATGGTGCAAAGCGCATTGCTTTCTGACCAATACTTCTAGCTGTATCGGCGTTTAAAATATTGTTGACGTCACAATGGTGTGCCCAACAACGAATTTTTCTCCATAGAAACCAGAGAAATTTTCCATCTTTCAAACACCCCCGTGGGGTTTCCGGGGTGATAAGAATAGGACCTCAGCCCTCTAGGCAAGCTTGTCGTAAAAGTCGACTAACCTAGAGCTCTCCTGTGTGAGCCCGGTGAATAGAATAGGCTCACATCTTCTCGGTTGTGTGAGAGGCAACCGGGGAGCGACCTGTTTGCCGTGGGTTGCGACCCGTAATCTACGAGGACGGGATCCTGGTGGCTGAGGGCGGGTTGGTCTTGTGAGATCCTCACGCCCAACACGTCACTTTGGCCCTTACTTGGAGAGAGACGGGAGGTCGGATGGGCCCGGTCCGATCAATCGGCTTGGTCATGTCTTGCCTCTACGTGGTCCCAATTGCCTCAATAACAGCATATCGTTTGGCGAACAAATATTATTTCTGAAATATCGTTTGTAGGACTACGTTTTGAGGCGGTGGCTTATGGGTCAATCGAGTAGATTGAATTTAACCTTTTGGTATAAATCAATCTGTTCGAGTATACCTCATATGGAATCCTTGGTGTCTTTCCTGCTGGGTATCCCCAGGTTCAGACATCGCCCTTGTTGGCACTCCGTGGTGGGTGGGGAACATATGGGGTGAACTTCATACATATAAACCATGTCTACATTAAAAATTTCTACAAATGTTTCCAATTTATCTAACCGAACTTCCTCTCAGCCGACTTTGTTGCCGTGTGTTGATAAAAAGAGGAAGTTATCTGACTCAATTGATAATGAACAGGACAGCTGGCCGGCTTTCATTGTTCTCTCAACAAAGAGTGAACAAAAGCCGGCCTCCAAAATTCATCCATTCCTTTTGAAAAGAGCTCTCCAGGGTGCAGCTGGTACTCTTAAAAACGTTAAAAAGCTGAGATCCGGAGACATTCTCATTGAATGTTTCCGGAGACAACAATCTAAAAATCTGCTGTCATTGAATAAAATTTCCGATATACCTGTTTTCGTATCCCCTCACAATTCCCTGAACAGCTGTCAGGGAATAATTCGTGATAGGGATGCTGATATTATTGACTTAACCGAAGAGGAAATCTGCGAGGAGTTAAAATCACAAGGTGTTGCCAGAGTAAAACGCTTCACTATGAAGAAATCTGGCAATATCATTAAACTAAATACATATCTTTTGACATTCAATACTACATCTCTTCCGTCATATATCTATATTGGCCCGTATAGGGTTAATGTGGCTTTATATATCCCTAACCCTACACGCTGCTTCACTTGCCAAAAATTTGGCCATGGCAAGGGCCAATGTAGAAATAAACTGGTTTGTTTCCGGTGCGGCAGTGGGGGTCATGATGGTTTCGATTGCAACAGCATAGTTAAGTGCTGCAATTGCGGTGGAGATCACATGGCCTCTTCTAGAGACTGTCCACTGTTCGTAAAAGAAAAGCAGATAATCAACCTCAAATTTAAAAACAACATATCTTATCAGGAAGCCCGCAGATTGGTCTTGCCTTCTAATTCCTCTCTGCATACTTCGTTCGCCAATGTGGTCAAAAAAGTAGTATCTGTTGCTACTCAAACTTCTTTGACTTGGCCCATTGGAAACGACAAACCTAGTACCACTTCTTTCAAACTTTCGGCTCAACCTGCGCAAAACACTTGTTCAACCCAGACTACTTCAGCAGAACAAATAAAAACAGTAAATAGTATCGAAAAATCTGATAAACCTGAACCTAATGACAGCAACAAATCAAAAAACAAACCTCACAGTAATAACAATAAAACTAATAAACCTAGTGGCCCCACAGAGCGTCCCTCTAAGGCCACTAGGGACCCTGTTCAAACTTTTAACAAGTTTGGATTGTTGGAGGACGTTGGTCCTTCAGCCTCAGATGCGGATGTGATGGATACATCACCCGCACCAGGGAGATCTAACAGCCGATCTCCACGGAAGGGTCGTCCGCGGTCCAAACATAAAGATAAATCCCCCATACGCCTCCCTCCATAATGTCTTCTTTAGACAAAATTATACAGTGGAATTGTCGAGGTCTTAAGGTAAATTTTATTGAAATAACACAGCTAGTTCAATTACTAAATCCTATTGCCCTTTGTCTTCAGGAAACTCACCTGAAGACATCTGACAAAGATAAAATAAATCTTAAAAATTATTCTTTATATAGCACTTATTCAAATGAAGAAGAGCGAGCTGCAGGCGGCTCCTCGATATTCATAAATAACAGCATTACCCACAGCCCTGTTGTTCTGCATACAGAGCTTCAGGCTGTGGCCGTTCGTGTTTCACTATGTGAAACAATCACATTATGTTCAGTGTATGTTCCTCCTAGCGTTTCTTTGTCGGCTTTCCAGTTACATAATTTAAAAGAACAATTGCCAAAACCTTTTATACTTATGGGAGATTTTAATTCCCATAACCCCCTATGGGGCAGTAATAACATAAATAAAAAGGGCAAGATAGTTGAAGACTTCTTATCGAAGGAGGAACTGTGTTATTTCAATGATGGTTCTAATACCTATTTACATCCGGGTAATGGCATTTATTCTGCTATCGATCTCACTATCACAGATCCATCACTTTTCCTTGATTTTTCTTGGAAGGTGCATGACGATCTTTGTGGTAGTGACCATTTTCCTATAATCCTAGAGCATATCACTTCTAATTCTTTAGAACGTGTAGCTAGGTGGAAATTCGATAAAGCAGATTGGATCGCATTCGAGATGTTCTGTGAGGCTGATATCACTCCAGAGACTCTCAATGCAGCAGATGATCCAATATTAAAATTTAACGAGCTTGTTTTACGAGCTGCCGATAGAACTATACCTAAAACTTCGACAAATCCCAAATCCAAAAGCAAACCCTGGTATGATAAGGACTGTCGCAAAGCCATTAAGGACCGCAAAAAGGCCGAGCGAAACTTTAATATTTGTCCTACTGATAACAACTTAAACCAGGTTCGTATTTTTAGAGCTAAGGCTCGCCGATTACTCAAGTCCAAGAGACGATCTTGTTGGCGGAACTTTGTTTCGGGCATTACGTCAAAAACACCCATGCGTAAGGTCTGGAACATGGTTCAGAAACTTAAGGGCAAAAATAATAGAGCAAAAGTTCAGCATTTAAAAGATGGAGATAATATAATAACTTCTCCACCCGATATAGCTAATAAACTAGCTGAAACAATGTCAAAGAAATCTTCTTCTGAGAATTATACTAAAGAATTCCAACGTATTAAAAACCAGAAGGAGAAAATTAAATTGCCCTTTTCTTCTAAGAATTTAGAAGATTATAATAATCCTTTTAATATCGATGAACTTAAGACTGCATTAAAAAAGGCCCACGATACTGCTTGTGGTCCTGATAATGTATATTATAAGTTTCTCAACCATTTACCACCTGAGCCACTGGAGACTCTCTTGGATTTGATTAATGATATTTGGATAACTGGTAATTTTCCACCATCATGGAGGGAGGCGTGTATTATCCCGGTTCCCAAACCGGGTAAGGATCATACTGATCCAAATAATTACCGTCCCATAGCTCTTACCAGCTGTGTCTGTAAGACTATGGAACGGATGATTAATGATAGACTTGTTTGGTTTCTTGAAACCACCAAGCTTTTATCTAATATTCAATGCGGTTTTCGGCAAGGTAGATCTACCATGGATCACCTTGTTCGATTCGAAACTTTTATTCGCGATGGCTTCATCAATAATGAACATGTGGTGTCCATATTTTTTGACCTTGAAAAGGCCTACGACACCACATGGAAATATGGTATTTTAAAAGATCTCGCGAATATGGGTCTAAAAGGTCGCTTACCTATATTTATATCCAAATTTTTATCCGATCGTCAGTTTAAGGTACGGGTGGGGTCCACTCTTTCTGACTCTTATGAGCAAGAAATGGGTGTACCCCAGGGCAGCATTCTATCACCAACTCTGTTCAGCATAAAAATAAATAGCCTAGCAAAAACATTAACATCTGGCACAGAGGGTTCTTTATACGTGGATGATTTCCTTATATGCTACCGAGCTAAGAATATGAATAATATCGAACGTCAGTTGCAGCTTTGTCTCAATAAGATCGAGAAATGGGCAACTGAAAACGGTTTTAGATTTTCAACGTCTAAAACCGTCGGTATGCATTTTTGTAATAAACGGAAACTTCATCTTGACCCTGAGCTAAATTTTTGTGGTGAACAGGTTAAAATTGTTGGAGAAACAAAATTTTTAGGTATAATATTTGATAGTAAACTATCTTTTATACCTCATATTAAAATGCTTAAAGCTAAATGTACAAAGGCTCTCGATATAATTAAGGTCGTGTCTAGCACCGATTGGGGTGCTGACCGATCAGTTTTACTTAATTTATATCGTTCTCTGGTGAGGTCTAAATTGGACTATGGATCCATCATTTACGGTTCCGCTAGGAAGTCGTACATTAAAATGTTGGATCCTGTTCATCACCAAGGTTTGAGGCTCAGCCTTGGTGCTTTTAGAACCTCACCAGTAGAAAGTTTATACGTGGAGGCAAATGAGCCTTCCTTACACAACCGACGTATTAAACTTAGTCTTCAATATACTACAAAGCTTAAAGCACATCCAACAAACCCTGCCTACGACTGTGTTTTCAATCCATTATATGTAGACAAATATATTAAATGTCCTAACAAGATCCCTTCGTTCGGTCTGCGCATACGGGACCATATTGTGGGAGCTAACATCAAGCTGGAGGATATAGCTCCGGTGTCTTTTCCGGAGTCTCCTCCATGGCTTCTCCCACAAACTAAACTAATATTTGATCTACGTAAATATAATAAATCGAATACAAATCCTCTTATAATTCAGCAAGGTTTTGCTGAAATTAAAGCTAATTATATGGATTATAAATTTATATATACTGACGGGTCGAAGGATGGGGACAGGGTTGCGACTGCGGCTGTCATGGAGCAGCGAGTCTCTTCCTTTCGTCTTCCATCCTCTTCTTCAATATTCTCTGCCGAGGCCAGAGGTATACTCCTGGCCTTATCATATGTTTCTTCTGGGTGTGCCCAGAGGGCAATGATATGTACTGACTCGTTGTCTTGCCTATTGGCAATACAGAATAATAAATTTAAAAATCCCTTGATCCTTCAAATTTTAGCTATACATAGGAAATTAATTAGAAGAGGTAAAGATATTATATTTTGCTGGATACCAAGTCATATTGGTATCCATGGAAACACAGTCGCAGACAGGGAGGCGAAAGCTGCCCTAAATAAACCCATATCTAAGATAAAAATCCCTTATACTGACATGAAGTGCAATATTCTTAAATATATTCGTGGCCTTTGGCAGGGTGAATGGAACTTGCAGGTCCATAATAAACTGCATGCCATTCATCCGGTCATTGGCTATAATTCATATACATTTGATATGTCTCGTAGAGACCAAGTCGTTTTAACCAGATGCCGTATTGGACATTCTCATCTGACACACAATTTCATCTTGGATGGGAGCAGTGCTCCCGAGTGTGTTGGATGTGATGCTCAATATGGCATCAAACATATTCTGGTTGACTGTGTGGACTTTGCCCACGTTCGGCAGAGATTCTACACGGTCAACTCTATATATGATTTATTTGACAGCATCGCTGGCGATGTTGTCATAAATTTTTTGAAGGCCATTGGTCTATATCATAAAATATAAATTTTAATTATCAAATATCTATAGATAAACAGTTATATATATTTATACATGTACTAAAACCCTGGTTTTCGAGTTTTAAATCTTATTTTTCTTTTATTCGATTTTAATCACGTCTGTACTTTTTGTTTTACTTTTGGTGTTCATATTATCAGATCGAAAACCTTAACCGTCTCTTGCTTTCACCTTGTTCTCGCCACGATATGGCTGAAATATTGCCGATGTGGCGTTAAGCCATAATCATTCATTCATTCATTCATCTTTCAAACATGTATGCATTGATTAAATTATTTTATTCGAAAATGGAAAAATTCCTCAAATGAGCTTGCAAACAGGCTAATCCGACGTATTGTGTGTAACGAGAATCCGAATATTGCAAACGGCATTGCTCTCAAACCAATAGTTCTAACTAAACTACCGGGCAAAA
The DNA here is from genome assembly GCF_032854445.1 of Liolophura sinensis. Taxonomy (NCBI): domain Eukaryota; kingdom Metazoa; phylum Mollusca; class Polyplacophora; order Chitonida; family Chitonidae; genus Liolophura; species Liolophura sinensis. Next base: position 116,252 of record NC_088299.1, read on the forward strand.
GAAACGTATAACCTTGTTCAGCACCACAAGAAAGAGAAAGAAAGACAGACAGTAACAACATGATAAGCATTATATTGCAATAAACCATTTTCCAAGTTCTGTTCAAAAATTCAAAGCCATACGTATATTGCACTTGCTGTCAGGCCGAGTAAAGAAGGCATGGGATAAATCTGAAAAATTACACAAATGCAAGTAAAGGGACTCCCTTAAAAAGGTGTACCTAATGTCCTATCATGTCATAAGACAGATCGTTAGTAGCGTGTGTGAGCACCCATTGCATCAATTAAAGCCAAAATACGTCTCCTCATGGAAGTCGTCAGCCGCCGGATGACGTCATCAGGATTTCTGTCCCTCTCCTGAAATAAAGCCTGTTCGAGCTGTTGCCTGTTTTGTGGGGGAGGGACGCGTTGTCTCAGACGTCGATCAAGATGATCCCACAGATGCTCTAAGGGATTCATGTCTGGCGATCGTGCTGGCCAAGGCAGTACGTTGACATAAACGGTGTCCAGATAATTTAGTACAACTCTGGCGGTATGAGGTCGTGCATTGTCCTGCTGCAAAAGGATACCCCTTTGCAGTTGATGCACGAATGGCACCACAACAGGTTCCAATATTTCATCTCGGTATCTTTGACCAGTCAGATTTCCCTGGATGATGACCAATCTCGTTCTCACCTGCCCCATACAAGAATCCCATCAGCACCAAAAGGGTGGACATTCTGAATGCAGTGTTGTGCCAATCGCTCTCCCCTGCGTCGATACACACGAATTCGACCATCATTTCTGAAGAGGTTATATCGGCTTTCATCAGTGAACAGCACCCTTTCTCAGTCTCGTCGCTGCCATCGACGTACAACTCTTGCCCAACGCAGCCTGTTTTGACGGTGTAGAGGAGTCAATGCCATTCCACGGAAGGGGCGATAGGCTCTGATACCACTCACGCGGAGTCGTCGTAAGACTGCGCGTCTGCTGATGGGATGTCCCAGTGCCGTTTCCGCCGTTGACGTCGCCGTCACAAACCGGTTACGCAGGTGGATTGTGCGGATGTATGGGTCTTCACCAGGAGTTGTAACACTTGGCCTGTCCGATCTTGGACGATCTTGTGTCCTGCATGTTAGGCGGTAACGACCCAACAGTCTGCTGATGGTGGCTTGACTGCAATTAAATGTTCTGGCAATCTGGTGTTGGGTGGCCCCCATGTCGGGAATACCAGTGGCTCTATCACGTTCTGCTTGTGTGAGTCTCGGCATCTTTTAGATGTTTTTTATGGTATTGCGCCCTTACCATGTGCTACATCGGTATTTATACGGCGGTCATTATTGAGAATTTTCAACAGGGCTCGAAACTCTGTTTTTCCGATTTTTCATGATGTCTTACACCAATTTCAATGAATCTCGTTAAAAAGTGACGTGTACACAGGGTGCTTATGTGCGAACGTATTCGCATAACGTTCAAACTTATTCAACTTATTTTTCCGTAGAAAAAACTGCATTTAAAGGTTATACGTTTCTTTTGCCCGGTAGTTTTTATCGGCGTTTAAAATATGGTTGATGTGATAGTGTTGTGCCCAGCAACTGATTTCTCCCCCTAAAAACCAGAGAAATTTTGCAACTTTTGAACATTTATGGATTACTTACATTATATTACGTAATTTGGCAACAGAATTGTGTGCATCAGTGTTGAGTTGTAGTTTTCACAACATACTGTATCAAAGTACCCTATATTTTTTATATACAAATGATGTGGGAAAAGAGTACATGTATTAAAAGCAATTGGGATAGTCTTCGAGTCAGAAGTAAGACAATTGTTGGGCCAGTTAAATGATCATGTACCAAAGATTGGACATGTTCTGGGCTATCAAACGGCAGATTAGTTTCAGCCAAAGGTTGACCAGAGAAATAACCAGTCGCGATGGTACACACTACAATGTAGCTGATGTTAATGAGCAAAAAAATCAGCTAAAAATTTTAAAAAAGGAAAAATTGCTTAAATGAGCTTGCAAATAGACTAATCCGACGTATTTTGTAACGAAAAATCGAATGGTGCAAACTGCATTGCTTTCCCACCAATACGTCTAGCTGTATCGGCGTTCAAAACATGGTTGATTTCATAATGGTGGCCAGGAACGGATTTTTCTCCTTAGAAACCAGAGAAATTTTGCAACTTTTGAACATTTATGGATTGCTTACATTATATTACGTATTTTGACACCACAATTGTGTGCATCAGTGTTAAATTGTACTTTTCAGAACAAACTGTATCAAGTACCATAAATTTTTCATGTACAAATGATGTGGTAAGGTAGTACATATATGTAAAGCCATTAGGATAGCCTTTGACATAGAAGTAACACAATTGCAGTTAAATGGTCATGTACCAAAGATTGGACATCTTCTGGGCTATCGAGCGGTACAGTAGTTTCAGCCAAAGGTTTATCAGGGAAATGACCAGTCGCGATGGTACACACTGCAATGTAGCTAATGTCAATCAGCAAAGTAATCAGGCAAAAATTCAAAAATGGAAAATTGCTCAAATGAGCTTGCAAAGAGGCTAATCCGACATATTTTGTCACGAGAATGCGAATGGTACAAACGGCATTGCTCTCCCACCAAAAGTTCTAGCTATGTTGGCGTTTCAAAAAAGGTTGACGTGATAATGTTGTGCCCAGCAACGGATTTTTCTCCATAGAAACCAGAGAAATTTTGCAACTTTTGAACATTTTTGGATTGCTTACATTATATTACGTAATTTGGCAACAGAATTGTGTGCATCAGTGTTGAATTGTAGTTTTCACAACATACTGTATCAAGTACCCTATAATTTCTATATACAAATGATGTGGGAAGGGAGTACATGTATTAAAAGCAATTGGGAAAGTCTTCGAGTTAGAATTAAGACAATTGCTGGGCCAGTTAAATTGTCATGTACGAAAGATTGGACGTCTTCTGGGCTATCAAACGGCAGATTAGTTTCAGCCAAAGCTTTATTAGAGAAATAACCAGTCGCGATGGTACACACTACATTGTAGCTGATGTTAATGAGCAAAATAATCGGGCAAAAATTCAAAAAAAGGAAAAATTGCTGAAATGAGCTTGCAAAGATGCTAATCCGACGTATTTGGTGACGAGAAATCGAATGGTGCAAACTGCATTGCTTTCCCACCAATTCTTCTGGCTGTATCGGCGTTTAAAACATGGTTTGACGTCATAATGGTGTGCCCAGGAACGGATTTTTCTCCTTAGAAACGAGAGAAATTTTGCAACTTTTGAACCTTTTTAAATTGCTTACATCATACTACGTATTTTGGCCCCACAATTGTGTGCATCAGTGTTAAATTGTACTTTTCAGAACAAACTGTATCAAGTACCATAAATTTTCCATGTACAAATGATGTGAGAAGGTAGAACATGTATGTAAAGCCATTGGGATAGTCTTCGACATAGAAGTAACACAATTGCAGTTAAATGGTCATGTACCAAAGATTGGACATCTTCTGGGCTATCGAGCGGTACATTAGTTTCAGCCAAAGGTTCATCAGAGAAATGACCAGTCGCGATGGTACACACTGCAATGTAGCTAATGTCAATCAGCAAAGTAATCAGGCAAAAATTCAAATGTGGTAAAATTGCTCAAATGAGCTTACAAAGATGCCAATGCGACGTATTTTGTGACGAGAAATCCAATGATGTATACCGCACTGCTCTCCCACTAATACTTTTACCTGTAGCGGCGTAAAAATGTGGTTGACGTCATAATGGTATGCCCAGCAAAGGATTTGTTCCTTAGAAACTAGAGAAATTTTGCAACTTTTGAACATTTATGGATTGCTTACATTATATTACGTAATTTGGCAACACAATTGTGTCCATTATTGTTAAATTGTAGTTTTCACAACAGACTGTATCAAGTTCCCTATATTTTCTACATACAAATGATGTGGGAAGGAAGTACATATATAAAGAGCCAATGGGATAGTCTTCGAGTTAGAAGGAACACAATTGCTGGGCCAGTTAAATAGTCATGTAGCAAAGATTGGACATCTTCTGGGCTATCGAACGGCTCATAAGTTTCAGCCAAAGGTTTATCAGAGGAATGACCAATCGCGATGGTATACACTAAATTGTAGCTGATGTGAATCAGCAAAAAAATCAGGAAAAAATTCGAAATTGAAAAATTGCCCAAATGAGCCTGCAAAGAGACTAAACCGACGTTTTTGGGGACGAAAAATCAAATGGTGTAAACTGAATTGCTCTCTGACCAATAATTCTAGCTGTATCGGCGTTTACATTATGGTTAACGTCATAATGGTGTGCCCAGCAACAGATTTTTCTCCTAAGAAACCAGAGAAATATTCCAACTTTTGAACATTTATGGATTGCTTACCTTATATTACGTCTTTTGGCATTATAAGTGTGTGCATCAGTGTTAAATTGGAGATTTCACAACAGACTCTAAAAAGTACATGTACGTTAATGCATTCGACTTAGAAGTAAGACAATTGTGGGCCAATTAAATGGTCATGTACCAAAGATTGGACAACCTCTATGCCACCGAACGGCACATAAGTTTCAGCCCAAAGTTTAAAGCAGAAATGACCAGTCGCAATGGTACACAATACATTGTAGCTGATGTCGATCAGCAAAGTAATCAGGCAAAAATTCAGATGTGGTAAAATTGCTTAAATGAGCTTGTAAAGAGGCTAATCCGACGTATTTTGTGCCAAGAAATCGAATGGTGGAAACCGGTTGGCTTTCCAACCAATAGTTCTAGCTATATGGTTGACGTCATAATGGTGCGCCCAGCAACGGATTTTTTTTCTTACAACCAGAAATATTTTACGACTTTTGAATATTTATGGATTGCTTACATTATAATACATCTTTTGGCACCACAATTATGTGCATCAAGATTCATTTGTAGTTTTTACAACAGACTGTATCAAGTACCCGATATTTTCTTTATATACTATCCAAAAAAAGAAACGCATAGGTCTTTTGTTTTATTTTAAAATGAAATAAATACATTTTGTCTTCATTTCATGAGCAAAATGTGTTTTAATATTGTTAATAGTCACAGTTAGCACACATTTTATTCCTCAAAACATTTCTTGGTTGAAAATGTTGAGTTTGGAGGCCGTTTTTGGAAGAAGTAAAAAATACAGCACCACACTGCATCACGTGCAGTCTTACACGCCGAACTTACGCATGGAAAGCAGAGAATGTGTGATTATAAAACCGCAACTTCGAGCCTGAAATCGGCGTCTTTCAAGTGGTGTTTTCAAGCTGATTCAACATGCCACGTCTTGACCCTGTCACAAGAAATATTGCCATTGGAAGACTTCAAGCTGGAGAGTCCCAATCGTCCATTTCTAGGCGTCTACACGTCAGGCAGAGCACGATTTCACGGCTTACTGCCCGCTACAACAATACTGGGACAACAAATGACCGTCGGCGTTCAGGTCGACCACGTGTCACTACAGCAGCCAAGATCGCTACATAAGGGTCCTCCATTTGCGTAACTGTTATGCTACAGCTGAAAGCACAGCAGCCAGCATACCGGGACTGAAGAGGATATCAGGTCAGACAGTGCGGAACAGGCTGAGGGAACATGGACTGAGAGCCAGGAGGCCCTATGTTGGGATCGTGTTGCGTCCTCACCATCGCGCCAATCGCCTCCGATGGTGTAACAACGTGACTGCATGGAATCTACGCAACTGGCGACGCATTTGGTTCAGTGATGAGTCCAGATTCCTATTGCACAGACGTGATGGTAGAAACCGGGTTTACAGACGTGCTCACGAACGTTATGCCCCAAACTGCGTACGCCAAGTGGACAGATTTGGTGGAGGGAGTGTGATGATGTGGGCAGCAATATCGTATACTGGTCGTACAAATCTTGTCCACGTACCAGAGAAATGACCAGTCGCGATGGTACACACTACATTGTAGCTGATCTCAATCAGCAAAATAATGACCCAAAAATTAGAAAATGGAAAAATTCCTCAAATGAGCTGACAAAGAAGCTAATCCTACGTATTTGTGACGAGAAATCCAATAGTACAAACCGCATTGCTTTCCGACCAATTCTTCTAGCTGTATCGGCGTTTGAGATATGGTTGACGTGATAATGGTGTGCCCAGCTACGATATTTCTCCTTAGAAAGCAGAGAAATTTTCAAACATTCAAAAATTTATGCATTTATTACATTAATTCACGTCTTTTGGCACAATAAGTGTGTGCATCAGTGTTAAATTTTAGTTTTCACAACAGATTCTATTAAGTACTCTATATTTTCTATATACATGTACAAATGATGTGCTAAGGTAGTACATATATATAAATCCATTAGGTTAGTCTTCGACTTGGAGGTAAAACAATTCCTGGATCAGTTAAATGTTCATGTCCCAAAGATTCGACATATTCTGGGTTACCGAACGGCACATTAGTTTTAGCCGGAAGTTTTATAGAGAAATGACCAGTCGCGATGAGACACACAACATTTTCCCTTATGTCAATCAGCAAAGTAATCAGAGAAAAATTCGAACATGGAAAAATTGTTCAAATGAGCTTGCAAAAAGACTAATCAGACCTATTTTGTGACGACAAATCGAATGCTGCAGACCGCATTGCTGTCCAGCCAATACCTCTAGCTGTATAGGCGTTTAAAATATGGTTGACGTCATAATGGTGTGCCCAGCAACGGATTTTTCTCCTTAGAAACTAGAGAAATTTTGCATTTTTGGAACATTTTTGGATTGCTTACATTATATTACGTCTTTTGTCATCATAAGTGTGTGCAACGGTGTTAAATTGGAGTTTTCAGAAGAGACTGTATCAAGTACCTTATATTTTCTTTATACAAATGATGTGGTAAGGTAGTACATGTATGTAAAGCCATTGGCTTAGTCTTCGACTTAGAAGTAAGACAATTGCTGGGCCAGCTAAATGATCATATCTCAAAGCTTGATAATCTTCTCGAATAGCGAACAGCACATCAGTTTCAGCCGGAAGTTTTATAGAGAAATGACCAGTCGCAATGGTACACACTACATTGCAGCTGATGTCAATTAACAAAGTAATCAGACAGAAATTTAAAAGTGGTAAAATTGCTCAAATGAGCTTGCAAAGAGGCCAATGCGACGTATTTTGTGACAAAAAAAAAGGAATTTTGCAAACCGCATTGCTTTCCGACCAATACTTCTAGCTATATCGGCGTTTAAAATATGGTTGACGTGATAATAGTGTACCCAGCAACGGATTATTCTCCATAAAAACCAGAGAAATTTGCAGTCTTTTAACTTTAGTCGATTGCTTTTATTACTTGACATCTGTTGGCAGCACAATTATGTTGGTCAGTTTTGAGTTGTAGTTTTCAGAGCTGACTGTATCAGGTACGTTATTTTTTTTATATACAAATAATGTGGTGGGGCACTACATGTAGGTAAAGCCATTGAAATAGTCTTTTACATAAAAAAAGACAAATGCTGGGTGAATTTAATGATCATGGCCCAAAGAATAGACGTCTTCCTGGCTACCGAACGGCACATTAGTTTCAGCCCAGAGCTTAATATAAAAATGACCGGTCGCGATGGTGGACACTACATTGCAGCTGATGTCAGTCAATAACTTAAATAGGCAAAAATTCAAAGGTCTAAAAATTCTTCCATTGCGCTTCCAAAGAAGCCATTCCGACGTTCTTTGTGACGAGAAATCGAATGGTGCAAACCGCATTGCTCTCTGATCAATACTTCTAGCTGTAGCGGCCTTCAAAAAATGGTTGACGTTATAATTGTGTGTCCAGCAACGGACTTTACTCCTTAGAAACCAGAGAAATCTATTAACGCTAATCAATTTATGACATTACTTGACAACTTTCAGCAGCGCAATTATGTAAGTCAATGTTAAGTTGTAGTTTCTAGAACTGATTTTATCAAGTACGTTCTATTTTTATATACAAATGATGTGGTGTGGTAGTACATATATGTAAAGCCCATGGGTCAGTATTCGACCTAAATGTAAGGCAATTGCTGGGTCAGTTAAATGATTATGTAACAAAGATTCGACATCTTCTGGGCTACCGAATGACACATTTTTTTTAGCCTAAAGTTTAATAGAGAATTGACCAGTCGCGACACCACACTGTAGCTGATGTCAATCAGCAACTTAATCAGGCAAAAATTGGAAAATGGAAAAATTGCTCAAATAAGCTTACAAAGAAGTGGTAAGCTTCTTTAACATAGAGTTAAAGCCATTGGAATAGTCTTGGACATAGAGGAAAGACAAATGCTGGGTCAGTTTAATTATTATGGCCCTAAGAATAGACGTCTTCTGGGCTACCGAACGGCAAATAAGTTTCAGCGGAAAATTTAATATACAAATTACCACTCGCGATGGTACACACACTACATTGTAACTGATGTCAGTCAGCTAAGTAATCCGGCAAAAATTTGAAAGTGGAAAAATTATCCAAATGCGCTTGCAAAAAAGATAAAAGTTTGAGGCAAAAATTTTAAAGTGGAAAAAATGTTTAAATGTGTTTGCAAAAAAACTAATCCGACGTAATTTCTGACAAGAAATTGATAGGTACAAACCGCATTGCTCTCCAATCTATGCTTCTAGCTGTAGCGGCGTTGAAAAAATGGTTGACGTAATTTTTGTGCGCCTAGCCACGGATTTTTCTCTTTAGAAACCAGAGAAATTTGCAATATTTTAACTCTAATCAATATCTTAGATTACTTCACATCTTTTGGCAGCGCAGTTATGTGTTAAGTTGTAGTTTTTAGAACTGACTCTGTTTGGTACACTATATTTACTGTATATAAATCATGTGGTTTGGATGTATATGTATGTAAAGCCATTGCGTTAGTCTTGGCCTTCGAAGTAAGAAAATTGCTGGGTCAGTCAAATGATAGTGGCCCAAAGATTTGACGTTTTCTGGGCTACCAAACGACACATTAGTTTTAGCCCAGAGCTTAATATAAAAATGACCAAAATGATATACTACAATGTATATCATGTCAATCAGCAAAGTAATTTGGCAAAAATTGGAAAGTGGAAAAAATGTTCAAATCCGCTTGGGAAGAGGCTAATCCAACGTATTTTGTGACGAGACATCGAAAGGTGCAAACCGCATTGCTCTCCAATCAATACTTCTAGCTGTAGCGGCGTTCAAAAATTGTCAATGTTATAATTCTGTTGCCAGCAACGGATTTTAATCTTTAGAAACCAGAGAAATTTGCAATTTAACACTAATCAATTGATCACATTACTTGACCTCTTTTGGCAGCGCAGTTATGTGCATGAGTGTTAAGTTGTAGTTTTCAGAACTGACTGTATCAAGTATTCCACATTTTGTATATCCTAATGAAGTGGTGTGGTAGTACGACAGAAGTAAAACAGTTGTTGGGACAGTTGAATTATATTTGGCAAACAGATTGGACGTCTTCTAGGCTACCGAACGGCACATTAGTCACTGCTGAAAGTTTAATATAGAAACAACCATTTGCGATGGTAGATACTACATTATAGATATAGAATTTTAGCAAAATGAACATGCAAAACTTCGAAATTGGCAAAAAATGTTCAAGTCCGCTTTGCAGGAAGCTAATCTGACGTGTTTTGTGATGAAAAATCGAATATTGCACACCACATTCCTCTCCCACCAACATTTGAATCTGTGCCGGCGTTTAGATCATGATTGACATCATAATTACCTGCCCAGCAGCGGAGTTTACAACTTAGAAACCAGAGAACTTTACAACTTTTATAACACTCGTCGACTTCTGATAATATTTTACATCTTTTAGCACCGTAATTAGTTAGGTCATTGTTAAATTGTTGGTTTTAAGACAGACAATATCACGTACCTTACATTTTCTATATACAAATGATGTCGTGTAGCAGTACATATACATAAAGCCATTGGGTTTGTCTTACACTAAAAAGTAAAACAATTACTGGGTCTGTTAAATAATCCTGGCCCTCAGATTGGACGTCTTCTGGGCTACCGAACGGCACATCAGTCACAGCTGAAATTTTTTTGTACAAATGACCAGTCGCGATGGTACATACTACACTTTAGCTGATGTCATTTAGCAAAGTCATTATGCAAAAATTCGACAGTGGAACAAAATATCCAAATCCGCTTGCAAAGCAGCTACTCCGGCGTATTTTGTGACGAGAAATCGAATGGCGCCATCTGCATTGCTCTTTGACTAACATTTGAAGCTGTAGCTGCGTTTAAATCATGGCTGGCGTCAAAATTGCCTGTTCAACATCGTATTTTATATCTAGTAAACAAGTGAAATTTGCAACTTCTTTAACACTCGTCGATTGTTCACATTGGCTAGTGTTAAATTGTAGTTTTTAGGAAAGACCCTATGTTGTACCCTACATTGTCTGTGTACAAATGATGTTTTGTGGTAGTACATGTACATACATCATTGGGCTTGTCTTCGACTTAGAAGTAACACAATTGCTGGGTCAGGTAAATGAGCTTGGCCCACAGAATGGACGTCTTCTAGGCTATCGAATTTTACATCAGTCACAGTTGATAGTTTAATATAGAAATGACCAGTCGCAATGGTAGATACTAAACTACCAGGCAAAAGAAAGGTTTCACCCACTTCTTGAGCCCATAAAAGAAAAACAAAGGCAGATATAAGAATTAAGAAGATTGGTTTATAAACAGGAATCATTGTGAAATATTCTCTCAAAAAGGCATTAAAATATTGGCATTGAATTGGCCACAAAAAACAAAGGGGTCAGAAGAACAAATTACACAAATGTAAAGTTTACTGGCAAGTGCGTATAAAGTCACAGTATTCACAGAAATGAAGGACTACAGTCATTAGTAGCTAGTGTGGCCACCCTGCTCATCAATGGAAGCAAGCACACGCCTCAGCATTGACGTTGTCAGTCACCGGATGACGTCAACAGGGATAAGGTTCCATAGGTTTAACAGAGCTTGGTCAAGTTCCTGTTGGTTAGTTGGAGGAGGCACCAGCTGTCTCAAACGGCGGTCAAGGTGATCCCAGAGATGCTTAATGGGGTTGATGTCAGGTGAATTGGCTGGCCAGGTCAACAAGATGACGTTTGCGGCCTCAAGGTTGTCTGTAACAATGCGGGCAATGTGAGGTCTTGCGTTGTCGTGTTGCAAGATCGATCCTCTTGGCTGTCGTTGGAGGAAAGGAACGACGACAGGTCTCAGTACCAGTCAGATTACCTCACACAATAACCAGCTGGGTCTTCATTTGGTCACAAATCCCTCCCGAAACGATGACCCCTCCGCCTTCAAACGCATAAACCTCTCTTACGCAGCTTGGCGCGAGACGCTCGGCTCTTTGTCGGAAAACTCCAACTCTGCCATCGTTCCGGAATAGACAGAACCTGCTCTCGTCTGTAAACAGCACTCTTGCCCAGTCACATCGCTGCCACCGACGTCCAATACGTGCCCATCGCAATCTGCGTTGACGGTGTAAAAGGGTCAAGGCCATCCCACGGAAGGGGCGGTAAGGTCGTAAACCAGCTGAACGAAGACGACGCAGTGTTGTTCTGGGGCTGATGACATGGCCTGGTGCCGTCGCCGCTGTTGACGTCGCCGTGACGAATCGGTTTCGACGGTGGATCTGCCGGATGTAGCTACCTTCAGCCGTAGTTGTTACCCTCGGTCTTCCCGATCTTGGTCTGTCTTGGGTCTGGCTGTCTGCTGATAGCGTATCAACAACCTCCTGATGGTGGTTTGGCTGCAGTTGAACGTTCTTGCAATGTGACGTTGCGAGACTCCCATGGTGGACATACCGATGGCCTGGTCTCGTTGCGCTTGCGTAAGTCTTGGTATACTGTTGGTGTTTTTTCGGTCACTGAATGTCTGCTCTTTGGAGCAAGAGTATTTATGCAACATTACCGCACGTGCATCACGAGCCATGCCTCAAAAGGACGTTTTGCATGTGGTCGCAATTTCACAATTCCAATTGCTGCGTTCGTGACGATGCGTTCTGGTAGAGGAAACGATGAAGTCATACACTAAGTCCTGCTTAGAATCAAACCCGGAACCGCGCTTTTACTTTTCTTATGACAAAAAATACGGTGAAACCTTTCTTTTGCCTGGCAGTATACATTGTAGTTGATGTTTTTTAGCATTGTACCTGATGTTTTCTAGCATTCGAACGTAGCAAAAAATGTTCAAATCCGCCTGGAAAGAAACTAATCCGACGTATTTTTTAAAGAAATATCGAATGGTGCAAACTGCATTGCTCTCTGACAAATATTTGAAGCCGTAGCGAATATTAAATCATGCCTGAGACTGTATAACGTACCATACATTTTCTATATACAAATGATGCTGTGTTGTACTACATGTACATAAAGCCATTGGGTTTGCCTTCGACTTGGAAGTAACACAATTGCTGGGTCAGTTAAATGCGCTAAGCCCACAGACTGGCAGTCTTCTGGACTAGCGAACGGTAAGTTAGTTAAAGACGAAAATTTAAAATAGAAATGACCAGTCCTGATGGAAAAAAGTGGTTTAAATCCGCTTGAAAAGAAGCTAATCGAATGTGTTTTGTGACCAGAAATGGAATGGTGCAAACCGAAAAGCTCACCGACCATTATTTGAAGTTGTAGAGGCGTTCAAATCATGGCTGAGATTGTATTTCGTACCTTACATTTTGTATACAGAAATGATGTGTTGTGGTGGTACATGTACATGGGGCCATTGGGTTTGTCTTCAATTTAAAAGTAACACAAGTGTTGGCCCAATATTTTAAGCTGTAGTGGCGTTTAAATCATGGCTGACGTCATAATTGCGTGCACAGCAACGGATTTTACACCTTGGAAACCAGAGAAATTTGCAGTTTATTTAACATTCGTCAAATTCAGGGATTATTTCACCTTTTCTACGACCCCAGTTATGTACGCTAGTGTTAAATTTTAGTTTTTAGAACAGACTGTATCACCTAACTTCCATTTTCTATATACAAATAATGTGGTCTGGTAGTTCACGTACATAGAGTCATTTGGTTTGTCTTCGACTGAACCACCGAACGGCACACTATAATACAGAAATGACCAATCCCGCTGCTACATACTACATTGTAGCTGATGTCTTAAATGACAATATTGAAAAATTCAAAACTGGCTAAAATTGTTCAAATCCGCTTGGAAAGAATCTGATCCAACGTATTTTGTGACGATACATCGAATGGTGAACGCTGTGAGTTCAAGTCCAGCTCATGCTGGCTTCCTCGCCGGCCGTACGTGGGAAGGTCTGTCAGCAACCTGCGGATGGTCGTGGGTTTCCCCCGGGCTCTGCCCGGTTTCCACCCACCATAATGCTGACCGCCGTCGTATAAGTGAAATATTCTTGAGTACGGCGTAAAACACCAATCAAAAAAAAAAAAAAAAAAAAAATCGAATGGTGAAAGCCGCATTCCTATCCGGCCAATATTGAAAGTTGTAGCGGCGTTTTAATCATGGCTGACGTCATTATTACGTGCCCAGCGACGGATTTTACACATAAAAAACCATAGAACATTGCACTTTTTTTACACTTGTCGATTGCTTACATTGTTCAACATCTTTTGTCATCCTAATTATGTGGGTCACTGTTAAATTATAGTTTTTAGAACAGACTGTATTACGTACTTTACATTTTCTATATACAAATGATATGTTGTGGTACTACTTGTTCATAAAGCCACTGGGTTTGTCCCTGGACTTAAAAGTAAGACAATTGCTGTGCTTCGCCCACAGATTCGACGTCTTCTGGGCTACCGAACGACACATTACTTACAACTAAAGGTTAATATAAAATATATAATGGTATTTTGTAACGAATAATCAAATCGTGCAAACGGCATTGTTCTTCGGCCAATATTTGAAGCTGTAGCGGCGTATAAATCATGGCTGATGTCATACCTGTCTGCCCAGCAACGGATTTTACAACTTAGAAACCAAAGAAATTTGCCAGTATTTTAACACTCGTCGATTGCTGACATTATTCCACATCTTTTTACACCTGAATTATGTGAGTCAACTTAAAATTGTAGTTTTTAGAACAGACTCTATCTAGTACTATACATTTTCCACATACTAATGATGTGGTATAGCAGTGCAAGTACATAAAGCCATTGGTTTTGTCTTTGATTTGGAAGTCAAACAATTGCTGGGTCAGTTAAATGAGCTATGCCCACAGAATGGACGTCTTCTGGGTTACCGAACGGCAAATTTAGTTGCAGCTGAGAATTTAAAATGGAAGTAACCAGTCGCAAAGTACATACTACATTGTAGCTGATGTCAATCAGTAAAGGTGATCGGGCAAAAATTCGAAAGTAGCGAAAAATGTTTAATTGCGCTTCCAAAGAACCTAATCCGACGTATTTTGTGACGAGAAATCGACCGGTTTTTCTGAGATGTAGAAGTAACACAATTGCAAAATCAGTTAAGTGAGCTGGGCACACAGATTGGTCGTCTTCCGGGCTACCGAACAATACATAACAGCCGAAATTTTAGTATAGAAATGACTAGTCGCGATGGTACATACTACATTGTCGCTGATGTCAACCAGCAAAATGATCAAATGAATATTCAAAAATGGAACAGTTCTCCAAATGCCTCTGTAAAGAAGCTAATCTGACATACTTTGTAACGAGAAATCGAATCGGATTTTACACCATAGAAACCAGAGAAATTTCCAACTTCTTTAATTCTCGTCGCCTGCTGACGTTATTCCACATATTTTGGCCACTAATTAGGTGGGTCAGTGTTAAATTGTAATTTTTAGGACAGACTGTATCAAGTACCTTATATTTTCTATATACAAATGATGTGGTCAGGTGGTACATGTACGTAAGGCCATTGGGTTTGTCTTGGACTTACAAGTAACACAATTGCTCGGTCAGTTAAATGAGCTTGTCCCACAGATTCCACATCGTCTTATCTACTTAACGGCACATTAGTTACAGCTGAAAATTTAATATACACTGAACAAAAATATAAACGCCCCATGTCACTCTTTTGAGCTTTTATTATCATTATGGTTAATCAGCACATGAAATCAACCACAATTCATTTTGTTATTGAATAACGTTTAGAAAACAGTCCATTACATATTGGTGGTAGCATCTGAAAATGAGTGGCATTCAGTCAAACATTGTGGGGGTCAGGGTTGAGAAATTCACTTTTCAGTATCTTGTGTGTCCACCATTTGCGTCCCTCAAAGCCACACATCGTCTTCGCATGGAGTTGATGAGGTTGTCTATGGTGGCCTGTGGGATGTTATTCCACTTATTCTGGATGGCCACACGAGCTGTCGCACATTCTCCGGAACTGGAACACGGTCACGGACACGTCGATCCAGAATATCCCAAAGATGCTCTATGGTGACATGTCTGGTGAATATGCAGGCCATTCCAAGACAGGAATGTGCTCAGCTTCAAGAAAGTGCATGCATATCCTAGCAACATGAGGTCGGGCGTTGTCATGCTGTCGGAATGAACGGCACAACAATGGAGTTGAGAATCTCATCTCGATATCGTTGTCCGTTTAAGTTCCCCTCAATGAAGTGTAATCGTGTCCTATGACCGTGCAGCGATGCCTGCCCACACCATTAATGCCACCACCTCCATGGGCAACTCTCCGAGCAACATTTGCGTCCGCAAACCGTTCCCCGACACGTCGCCAAACACGCTGTCTTCCATCGGCACGATACAGCTGGAACCGAGATTCATCTGAGAACAGCACCTTTCTCCAGCGCGCCAAGGGCCATCGAACATGTGCGTTTGCCCACGCTAGTCGGTTGCGACGTCGGACAGCTGTAAGATCCAGGCCATGGTGAGGACGACGAGCGTGTAAATCGCTTTCTCGCAGGCGGTTACGCACTGTTTGTGGTGTGATGTGTCTGTTGTGCAGACCAACAGTTTCATCAGCTGTGCGTGTCGCTGGTCGGAAGCGATCCCGGAGGTGGACGATCTTGTGCTGGGGTTGTCACACGTGGCCGACGTCGATGAGGTTGATTTGCAGTACTGCCTGTCTCATGGAAACGAGCTCTGTAAACGGGCTATCGTTCGTTGATGAACATTCAGCTGTGCAGCGACCGCTCAGGTGGACATCCCTGCATCCAGCATGCCAATGGCACGTTCTCGCATGAGTTGGGACATCTGTGGCATGATTACGTCTGACAAAACTGGACAGCTTGAGGTGGCCTTTAATTGTCCCAACTGCAAGGATTGCCGGAGTACTACTCGTTCTTTGTTACGCTGATTTGTTTATCCCACTCCCATGTGCTGAGTGGATTCACTGCATCACTGAGGCAATGCTCAGTGACAGAGATGGACTTGAATGTGGCACACAAATCAAGAAAACTATTCTTTGTGTACAAGTACACGACAGTATATACTCACTCAGTGCTGCTCGACTCATGTGTCTTCAGTATTTAATATGGGGCGTTTATATTTTTGTTCAGTATATATGGGCGTGGTTGAGGAATGTTCGACAGAATATTGGCGGTACCCTTCTGGATTTAATGGAGGCAGTTAGCTAATAGATATTCCTTGTTCCCTTTACCACTTCGATGGTGGAACGCTTTATCGTTGTCAGCTAGTAAGAGGTTGTACTGAGAGATTGACCAGAAGATTGTTCACGACAGAGATCTTCCTATAAGTAGAGGAAGAATCTATTCGAGACAGAAGGCCAGATACAATAATCTCAGTTTCCAGTTAAGCCGTCCTATATGTGGTTCATCATGCCATCGTAATTAGAGACTATTTCTCAGGAGTTTATCCGACCCAAAAAATGATTCTTTTGCATTTTTTTAGTTCTCGAACTTTTCTGTTTAGTCTCTAAACTTCATTCTTGATGAGGGCCTTGCATTCTAAAAGCTTAGTAAAACAAAGATTACATTAGCAGTTTGCCTTCTGGTTTCGTACACATAGCTGGAGATGCTTGCCCGTTGGCACAATCATGGATGTTGACGTGTTAAAGTACTCGCTGCTGGCTGGTCCAACATTGGAACTGTTTTTCCTAAGTGCTATGTGTGATCATGACACTGTTGGTGTATCTCCAAGTATTTCTTACCATGGTAAAGCAGTCAGGAGTGAAAGGACTCCACACCTGTTTACATTCAATCCCACTGAAGCCTTAGGTTTTCACGGAGAAATTCACAGAGGTTAAGATCAGTAGAATCCATCCAGCCAAAGAAGGAAGCATTCTTTTCCTCATGGCAGCCATGGTTGGAAATGTTTGGGGTCCAGCAGTAGGGCACTTTTTAACTAAAAACTAGCTGGCTGGAGGTAATTTGAAACCAAAAATATCAGAACAGAAACATTTGGGTGTTAAAAGATTTTACAGTATGAGTTGATCTCTCCAATACTTTACGGTAAGGTTTTAGGACTTTTGCTTAGAGAATGTGCATTGTGCATTTCGCACTGTCGGCCATCGACTGCTAACTATCTTCATATATGTAAATTCGGGGTATTTTCATAAAACCAATGAAATTAAGAAAATCTGAAGGGAACCGTGTATTGATTGATACTCTTTAGGGATTAAATTCGCCACAAACACACAGAATTCAAAAGAAATAGATAAATTGGTGTATACCCAATAACAGATGACGAGGAAATTCAGAATATTTCATTAA
Organism: Liolophura sinensis; assembly: GCF_032854445.1. Taxonomy (NCBI): domain Eukaryota; kingdom Metazoa; phylum Mollusca; class Polyplacophora; order Chitonida; family Chitonidae; genus Liolophura; species Liolophura sinensis. The sequence continues at coordinate 133,885 of NC_088299.1, forward strand.
AAAAAGGAGGTAAGCAAAACCTCAAGGAAACATTTGATCGATTGGCGTTTTAAAACCTGGAAAAACTTTCAGTACTGCTGTAAAAATGGCACAAACGCAGACAATACATTTTAAAAAATGGCTACATTGATGTATACTTGGTAATCTCTGATTAGGAAATTCGGGATATTTTCATCAAAAAAATCATGTAAATAAAACCTCAAAAAAACTAGGAGAAATTTGGCACAGGCTTTCAGTACTGCCGTATAATTGTCACAAACACTTGAAGAGTTTGGTTCCAAAACGCGATAAACGCCATTTCAAGAAATTCACGCTGCCACCACTAACATGTCGGCAATAGTTTAATCTTGTGCCTACCATATATAGTTTTCACCAAAATGCGCTAAATCCATATCCTTCAGGCTTCTAAAAGTTTGGCTTGTTTTCAAAATGCGATATGCGCCACAACACATTTGACCCAGATAGCGATATATCCAGTCAGCCAATCAGATCCTTCCATTCGTCCGAAGGTAATCCAACATGGCTGCGCCCATGCAGACAGCAGCTGATAGGTCTTAGCTTTCACTATTTTGACAGTTTTGTCAGCCTGTATTGACAGTTCAATACAGGCTGATGACTAAAGATCACCCGAACAGGCTACACGTATGCAAGGCCACATTTTTGAAGGTTTTAGGTAAGTGATATGACAACGCAAATTCTGTATTTTTTATGGCTTTCAACGTTCAAAAGCAGAGTTCAATTCCAGTTGCTGCTGTTTTTTCATTTTTTCTTTGTTTTTTTGTGAAAATGTCGAACAGCAACAACATACTAAAGCTCATAGGTTTACGGTTGACAGTGTGGGTTGTTACGGTCAGGTTAAGGGTGTGGTTTTTCAGCTGTGTTTGATACATGAGGCTCAGGTGTCAAATCTGACTCGGTCAGCGAATTTCCATGGTTTTCTCGCTGTAATTGTTCGTGGCCAAGTGAGTAACGGCACTTTTAGATTTTGTAACGCAGTAGGCCTAATGCCTTCGCTGGAAATCACTGGCCTTTCACCGCTGTGGTGTAAGTCATTGCGTGAACTGGACGTGTGTCACATGTGGAAGAGTTGATAGGACTTGACATAGGTCAGTGGTTCTCTCCGGTACCCCGGCTTCCTTCACCCTTAAGTCTGGCAGGCTGTTATGCCAGTGATAGATTTTTAAGTACGGTTATAAACACCATCCAACCAATCAACCCAAACAGTCAGTAATCATTGCAGCTGAAAGATCAAAGCCAGTAGTTTGGCTTCACGTCAAACCTGTGGTGTGAAAGCATTTCAGTAATTTGCGTTTGATTGCCATAGGTGTAATCAAATCAGATCAAATCAGGACTGCATTAATGAGAAATCATTCCGTCAATTCCTGAGTTTACATTATTACAACACATTTACATAATATACGGTTGACTTACATTGTAGCTTCAGTAAGGGAGGGTGAGAGACAGAGAAGTTGCTCATTTGCTCCATTTTGTGCTTTCTGAAATTTACTCCAAATTTTGTGGGTCAAAAGGGTACATGGCAGTAATAAGACCGATTATGTTCTTCCTTTTTCAGGCGTCAGTAAAGATCGTGTAACCAGAATTGCACGGTATTATGCCGAACACGCTACAAGCCGACCGGAAAACAGAGGCGGTAGACGCAGGGTAGCTGATTATGAGCAGAAAAAACAGGATATCGAGGAGCATGTGAAAACCTTTACATGTCGCGCAAGTCATTATGGGCGTAGAGGGGCACCTGGCAGAAAACACTTGCCAAGCGATTTGAGTGTGAAAAAAATGCATGCTTTATTCCAACAACAAAACCATGCAGATGTCAGCTATTCTTTATATTATTCCGTTTTCCGTTACAAATTTAATCTTGGATTTGGGAGCCCTGTCAGTGATGCATGCGCCACATGTGTTAAGTACCGCCTGAAAATGAAAGACCCGAATATGACTGATGAGGAAAAGCAGTTTGAAACTGCCTCATTTATTCTGCATAGGCGACGTGCACGTGTATTTTATGACTTACTGGGACAGGTTATAGATACATCAGTCACAGTTTGCTTTGATATGATGCAGAACCTGGTTCTACCAAAAACACCTATCGGTCAGGCTTACTATTCACGTCAACTTTACATGTATCTATTTGATATAGTAGTACACCATGGGAAGGAAAGCCGCCAGATCAAAGATGATGTTTATCTCTATACTTGGATGGAGCATGAAAACAAAAAGGACAGTAACATGATCTCATCCGCCCTTGACCACTGTTTTCGTTGGGCCTTGAATGGTAGTCTACGACAGGCTAATCAGCTGCGCTTATTCAGTGATTCCTGTTTTGGACAGAATAAAAACATGAACGTTCTATCTATGCTATTTGCTCTGCGAAAGAATGCCTTTCCCAATGTTAACATTGAATACAGTTTTCCTATTAGAGATCATTCTTTCCTCCCAGCTGATCGCGTGTTTGGTCGGATAGAACAAAATATACGGAAACACCACACAATCCTTATGCCTCAGGACTACTATGGGATCCTAAGAAACTATGGAAATGTCTTTGTGTATGGTAAAGATTGGCAGGCATTTGACTACAAGTCTGCCACACAGGCATTTACAAAATCACAGAAAACGTTTAAAATTAGCGAGGCCCGCATGTTAAAGATTGAGAATGACAAAGTTGGGTTCAAAACTGTTTATAATGGTGTATACTGTTATCACAGTATCCTTAAGGGGGGGAAAAGGTGGGCAGACTTTAAACCCACTCAGTTGCACACCCAAAGCACAGTCAGTGATGCAAAAGCTAGGGACGTGAACAGTTTACTGCTTGAAATTGGAGCAAGTGAAGAAGTATTCGATTTCTACAACAGTGCTCTAACAAACAGAGTTACCGGTAGTGTCGAACACTCTGAAAATAGCAGTGCTGAGGAGTAGGCCTAACCTAGACTGTTAAAATCCCGCGCTGTGCTCAGTGAAACAGTAATTATTGAAGAGTTAGTTTTCCGAAATTGTGTGTTGATGGTTAAAACGTTTAATTAAACTCTTTTTCTTTTCATTGCGATATTCTAGGTTAGATCCTAACCTTTCTTAAAGTTGAAATTGTGTGTTCCATTTCGGTATGAATTGTGTTTTGTTGTTATTAGCGATCTTGCCTGTGTGTTACGGCCAGAAGTTGTGAATTTGACAGCAGTTTTCTTTTTGATACCTGTGATTATTGCAAAACTAGTCAGTTAATGTTTCATCAAGTAAATCACTTTGTTTTGCCAGATGCATGAAGTTACACCACTGGATTAGTGACGTTTTTCAGTTAAACAAATTAAATCAGGATATATAGCATTTTGCGAAAAAAAGATTAAACTTGGATATGTCGCGTTTTGCAAATAAAATAATTAATTTCATCAAACGAAAGTAGTAATTAGCTCTGGATTTAATTATTTGTGCTGATTGTCTTTGAGTAGTTTGTCACTAAAGGTTCAGCCAATATAATAGATCAATTACAGTCATCAATCACTCTAGGTAAAAAATGTGCTTTTTAACCAAACATTGGAAATGGATTTATCGCGTTTTGGAACCAAACTCTTCACTTATAAATTATACGTTATGGTTGTACTTGTATTTAATTAATTATCTCTTACTCTTAAATTCGGGATACTTTCAAAAAACTACTGAGATAACCACAACTTCAAGGAAACGGTGTACCACACTCTATTAGTATTGTTGTAAATACTCCTCAAACACTCATTGTATGGTTGCATTGGGGCTTAACTAATAAACTCTCATGCTGGCTTCCTCTCCGGTCGTACGTTGGAAGGTCTAGATAAATAAATCAATAAATAATAAACTCACATTCACTGGCGTTAAGAAGTCTTCGGAGTTTTAAGAAATCTTTGAATTTTTGAAAGAGGAATCTCTTTCAGATTTCTCTTTTTAAAAGAGAAATATGAGTTTTTGAAAGAGAAATCTCTTTCAGGTTTGTTATAGATATGCCACAAACACACATCATATATAATAATTTATTGATTTATTTATTTGATTGGTGTTTTACGCCGTACTCAAGAATATTTCACATAATATATAATAATAAACCTTACACTGAGCACACTTAAGAATCTCTTATTCGTAATTTTCGAATATTTTATCAAACCAGGGAGGTGAACAAAACCCTCAAGGAAACTATATTTTCTTTGGTGCTAACAATTCTTTGGCACATCCTTTCAGTAATATCGTAAAAAATCCACATCCATGACATGTACATGGTTTCACTGGGGCTTACTTGATGATAGCTCAAGTTTAACTTAAATATTTTCATAAAATCAGTGAGATAATGAGGACTTTTAGGAAGTTGCTTACAATAAACGCTTGGCACACACTTTTAGTTTTGTCGAATATACGCATCAAACGTACATAATTCTTTAATAAATGGTTACCTTGCTTTACATCACACATTTGCATATTGCGGATATCTTCATAATAGCAGTGAAATGAACAAACTATAAGGGATATATCTGATGGATTGACGTAGAGGAACCTTTGGCACACTCGGTATTTCCGTAAGTACACCAAAAACACATATAAATTTTAAGAAATCAGATCCATTGGTGTATACTCAATAAGGTCTCATTTGCAAATTTACTACATTTTTATACAAACAGTTATTTGAACAAACAACGAGAGACCCTGTGTTACCATAGATATTGATTTCCATCTTAAAGCAGGGAATCCAGCTATGTTATCTGTTTCTCACAATACACAAAATTTCACTTTTAAGCCGCTAAGAAACAAATTCTGCTTGCTTTCTCATAGACATGAATATTCATGAGATGAGAGGCCTTTTTATAGTTTGAAAACAAGACATCAACATCACGAATCGCAATAAAGGCCACAAAAACCAGCCCCTCGATGACTAATAGTTACAGCTGAAAAGTAAAACAAATGTGCCATTTTATTTCAAAACATACTTTTCTTAAGCTCTTAACATGTTGTTATGTTATGTATGACTATTTAACGTCTTCATGTACTGTTAGTCTGCGGACCTTTGTGAAAGCATAACAGGCCCTGTTATATATGTACAGCGCGGACCTGGCCGAAAGCACCTTGTTCAATGCTCTGTTTATTTAACTGGCTGTTCATTGGCTGTTAAACTCTGTGTTTAAAAATAGTTGAATCCACCTGGCACGTATATAAGCCGTGTTTTCTGTGCAGAGGGGAGGTATTTTTGCTGCATCCACTGGGAGCCTGGAGAGTGTGCGACGCTCTCGTATCGAGTCCATTTTATTTATATGAGCTGGTGATGCCAGTTTCGTTTGGGAGGACAGATTTTTATGCCGGCACCGTTTGTGTACCACAGTAGTACTGATGTCTGATTTATGTGAATTTCTGCGGAAGTCACGTTTATTGGTGTCCGGATCTTTATTATGATTATACAGTGTGGACTGTGTAATTTGTTTAACACGCTGACATCACCTGACCGACAAGGTCGTCAAGGACTCTAAACTGAAGTTTTCAGTTTTGGCAAAGGACGTTCTGCCACAAGGTGACATTACTCTACGTCTCTGAACGGCTCGTTTGTGAGCTTCTGCGGGAGCTGTGACTGATCTGAAGTGGATTATACCTCCATGCCTGTATTTACCCTGTGTTGTGCTCTGCGGGTGTGACGTCATTCAAAGGCTTGACTGTTCCAGTTCTGTGTAACCTGTGTACTGTGTTCGTGTTCGCTAACCTGGCGAAGTACCTGTCTAGGACAATTTGTGACTTGTGTGAATTGTGTGTTTATCCCATGGTCGTCTTTACGTTGGATCTCCTGGAACACGTTCCTTGAGAGGCAAAGGTGAACTGGAAACTTTTAAAGACCGGTAATACTGATGTGTATGTTTTTTATGTTGTTGTTGTTGAACTGTCTATAAAACTGTACGTATCATTTTATATATAAAGCATTGTTTACATTGTAATATTGAGTCACTGAGTCTGTTTTCTGTTGCTGTTTTCAATACCGTAACAGAAATTGGGGGCTTGTCCGGGAACTGATTGTTTCCTTTTTGTTTTGCACCGGATATTTGAAGTTAAACATATGTGAGAAGCGATTGCTTAATTTTAACGGTGAATGATTCAGTGGCTAAATATTTACAATGGGAGATTTTGATCCTAAACCGTTTGTTAATGCGCCCGATCAGGATGTTTTTGAGAGTTTAAAGAAGGAAGACTTGGTTAAGTTAGGGACATTTTTAGGTTTGTCCATAAAGTCTTCATGGAGGAAAAGAGATATGAAGTATACTTTGTTGAAACATTTAGTGGAGATAGGGAAGTTTGATAGTTCTGCATTATCTGATTATGAGTTCGAGGGTCAGTCTGATGCCAAGCTTAAGTTTAAGCAGTTTGAGTTAAAGTTGAGATTGGAGAAAGAGGAAAGAGAGAGAGAGAAAGAGAGGGAACATGAGAGAGAGAGGCAAGAGAAAGAGAGGGAACATGAAAATGGAGAAAGAGGAAAGAGAGAAAGAAAGAGAGAGGGAAGTGCAGAGAGAGGAAAAAGAGAGAGAGAGGGAAGTGCAGAGAGAGAGAGGCAAGAAAGAGAGAGGGAAAGAGAATTGGAGTTCCAAATGAAAAAGTTAGAATTAGAGAGAGATGAGAAAGCGGGTCCTTCCGGTAGACAGGATTCCGGATTTGATGTGACCAAATACATTCAGTTAGTTCCATCCTTTCCGGAAAAAGAGGTGGATAAATATTTTCTGCATTTTGAGAAAATTGCAAATAAACTACCAGGCAAAAGAAAGGTTTCACCCACTTCTTGAGCCCATAAAACAAAAACAAAGGCAGATATAAGAATTAAGAAGATTGGTTTATAAACAGAAATCATTGTGAAATAGTCTCTCAAAAAGGCTTTAAAATATTGGCATTCAATTGGCCACAAAACACAATGAAAGAGACAAGGGGTCAGAGGAAAAAATTACACAAATGTAAAGTTAACTGGCAAGGGCATGTAAAGTCACAGTATCCACAGAAATGAAGGAATGCAGTCATCAGTAGCGAGTGTGGCCATCTTAGGCATCAATGCAAGCAAGCACACGCCTCCGCATTGACGTCGTCAGTCGCCGGATGACGTCAACAGGAATAACGTTCCATAGGTTTAACAGAGCTTGCTCAAGTTCCTGTTGGTTAGTTGGAGGAGGCACCAGCTGTCTCAAACGGCGGTCAAGGTGATCCCAGAGATGCTCAATGGGGTTCATGTCTGTTGAGTTGGCTGGCCAGGGCAACACGATGACGTTTGCGGTCTCGAGGTAGTCTGTAACAATGCGGGCAGTGTGAGGTCTTGCGTTGTCGTGTTGCAAGATTGATCCTCTTGGCTGTCGTTGGAGGAAAGGAACGACGACAGGTCTCAGTACCTCATCAACGTATCGCTGGCCAGTCAGATTACCTTGCACAATAATCAGCTGCGTCTTCATTTGGTCACAAATCCTCCCCAAACGATGACGCCTCCGCCTCCAAACGGATAAACCTCTCTTATACAGTTTGGCGCGAGACGCTCGGCTCTTCGTCGGAAAACTCCAACTCTGTCATCGTTCCGGAATAGACAGAACCTGCTCTCGTCTGTAAACAACACTCTCGCCCAGTCACGTCGCTGCCACCGACGTACAATACGTGCCCATCGCAATCTGCGTTGACGGTGTAAAAGGGTCAAGGCCATCCCACGGAAGGGGCGGTAAAGTCGTAAACCAGCTGAACGAAGACGACGCAGTGTTGTTCTGGGGCTGATGACATGGCCTAGTGCCGTCGGCGCTGTTGACGTCGCCGTGACGAATCGGTTTCGGAGGTGGATCTGCCGGATGTAGCGATCTTCAGCCGCAGTTGTTACCCTCGGTCTTCCCGATCTTGGCCTGTCTTGGGTCTGGCCTGTCTGCTGATAGCGTATCAACAACCTCCTGATGGTGGTTTGGCTGCAGTTGAACGTTCTTGCAATGTGACGTTGCGAGACTCCCATGGTGGACATACCGATGGCCTGGTCTCGTTGCGCTTGCGTTGTCTTGGCATACTGTTTGTGTTTTTTCGGTCACTGAATGTCTGCTCTTTCGAGCAAGAGTATTTATGCAACATTACCGCACGTGCATCACGAGCCATGCCTCAAAAGGACGTTTTGAATGTGGTCGCAATTTCACAATTCCAATTGCTGCGTTCGTGACGATGCGTTCTGGTAGAGGAAACGATGCAGTCATACACTAAGTCCTGCTTAGAATCAAACCCGGAACCGCGCTTTTACTGTTTTTATGACAAAAAATACGGTGAAACCTTTCTTTTGCCTGGTAGTTTAGTTTAAAGTGGCCTAAAGAGTTCTGGACTATGTTATTACAGAGTGTGCTAATTGGAAAGGCCAGGGAAATTTACACTCAGTTAAGTGTAGAGACTGCTTCCAATTATGACTATGTGAAAGAGGTAATTTTGAATAGTTATGAATTGGTGCCTGAAGCTTACCGCCAGAAATTTCGTAACTGTGAAAAAGGTAGAGATCAGACATACGTTGAGTTTGGTCGAGCTAAGGAGCAGTTGTTTGATCGCTGGTGTATAGCCAAGAAAATAGGCAAGGATTTTGAAAGTTTGCGTCAGCTTGTGCTGGTAGAAGAGTTCAAGCGTTGTATTCATAATGATGTAAAGGTGTTCGTTGATGAGCAGAAGGCGAGTACACTTGAAGAGGCAGCCAGTTTAGCTGATGATTATTCCTTGACACATAAGGTTACATACACGGGTAAGCCATTTAATTCATTTACACGTAGAAATACCCAGTCACATGCAACAGGTAGAGGTAGCTCTATACAGAAGAGTTCTACACCAGACTCCAATGGTTCTACAGCTCATGGTTCACGTAGTTCAGATTGGAATGGTAGTCCTCGAAATAGGGTCACTTGTAATTTCTGCAAGCGGGTAGGTCACGTGATGAGTGAATGTTACAAGTTGAAAAGGATACGGGAAGCTCAGAATGAGTCTAAGCCCACAGGTCTTTGTGTTGCAATGCACAAAACATTGCCGGAAGTTACATCAGCAGTTAAAAGCAGATCTGAGTTAGCTGATACGGGATTGGATAAGATTCCCAAATGCTCTATGGATAGCTTCGCTCCGTTTATCAATTCTGGTTCAGTGTCGCTTAGAAGCGACATGTCTTGTGCTACCCCTATAAAGATATTAAGGGATACTGGGGCATCTCAGTCTCTGTTGTTGATGAATACTCTGCCCTTTTCTGAAGAGTCATACTCTGGGGTTCGTGCCCTTATTAGAGGTGTAGAGTCTAGTGACTTTGTTAGTGTTCCCCTTCATGATATTTATTTGTCATCAGATTTGATATCTGGACCTGTCAGGGTAGGCATTAAGTCTTCATTACCTTTTGAGGGTATTCATTTGTTGTTGGGAAATGACTTAGCGCATGATAAAGTTACTGTTGATCCCTTAATGGTTGATAAGCCTTCTCTGAATTCAGTCACAGAGCCAGTTGAAAGCGAGATAGCGGGTTTATATCCGTCCTGTGTTGTTACAAGAGCTATGTCTAGAAAAGTCAGTACGGACCAGGGTAGTACTGTTGATTTGAGCGAGACTTTTCTCAACAACATGTTGGATGGAGATTCTTCCAAATTAGACAGCCAGCAGGAAGTAGATACTAATTTTGTTAGTGGTGATCAGCCATTTTGTAGGACTGAGTTGATGGCTGAACAACACAGTGATCTAAGTATTTCTTGCTTGTTTAATGATGCAGCTAAAGATGGTGAATCTTTACCTGACCCATGCTACTACTATGTCAAGTCTGGCATATTGATGCGGCAGTGGAGGCCTTAAAGGGTGTCGTGTTTACATCGACGATGTAATTATATTCAGTGACACTTGGGAGGAACATTTAAATATCATGGAGGCATTATTTGCGAGACTGTCCCAAGCCAATCTTAGAGTAAATTTGGCCAAGTGTGAGTTTGGTTGTGCTTTTGTCACATATCTAGGGCATGTTGTCGAACAGGGTCAGGTAAAACCTGTTAATTCTAAAATCAGTGCTATCTCTTGTTTTCCAGTGCCAAGTTGTAAGAGAGAGTTAAAGCGTTTCTTGGGCATGGCAGGCTATTATCGAAAGTTCTGTAGGAACTTTTCATTTGTTAGTGAGCCATTAACTCAGCTGTTAAAGAAAGGTGCTAAATTCTTGTGGTCCATTGAGTGTCAGAGATCTTTTGATAGATTAAAGGCCATGCTAAGCAGCGGCCCCATACTTGTAGCACCTGATTTTAATTTACCATTTAAGCTAGCTGTTGATGCTAGTGATATATCTGCTGGGGCAGTTTTGTTACAAGAACATGAAACAGATCACGTTGATCACCCTGTATGTTTTTTTTCTCGCAAATTTGACAAGTGCCAGAGAAATTATTCAACAATAGAAAAGTAGTGTCTGTCCTTGATTTTAGCATTACAGCATTTTGAAGTATACGTGACTTCGTCAAGTTACCCCATTGTTGTGAATATAGATCACAATCCCTTGACCTTCTTGCACAAATTAAAAGGTAAAAACCGAAGATTGTTACGGTTGAGTTTGCTTTTGCAAGAATTTAATCTAGAGATTAGACACATAAAAGGGAAAGATAATGTGATTGCTGATTGTTTGTCACGTGTCTAGTTGGTTTTCTGCAGATTTGTTTTTAAAGACTGTGGTAAACGTTATTATTATTCATAATTATGAATATGTTAAAGAAAGTTTTATGCAAAAACTTTCTTTCCCTGAAGGGTGGGGGTGTTATGTATGACTATTTAACGTCTTCATGTACTGTTAGTCTGCGGACCTTTGTGAAAGCATAACAGGCCCTGTTATATATGTACAGCGCGGACCTGGCCGAAAGCACCTTGTTCAATGCTCTGTTTATTTAACTGGCTGTTCATTGGCTGTTAAACTCTGTGTTTAAAAATAGTTGAATCCACCTGGCACGTATATAAGCCGTGTTTTCTGTGCAGAGGGAAGGTATTTTTGCTGTATCCACTGGGAGCCTGGAGAGTGTGCGACGCTCTCGTATCGAGTGAACAAACTATAAGGGATATATCTGATGGATTGACGTAGAGGAACCTTTGGCACACTCGGTATTTCCGTAAGTACACCAAAAACACATATAAATTTTAAGAAATCAGATCCATTGGTGTATACTCAATAAGGTCTCATTTGCAAATTTACTACATTTTTATACAAACAGTTATTTGAACAAACGAGAGACCCTGTGTTACCATAGATATTGATTTCCATCTTAAAGCAGGGAATCCAGCTATGTTATCTGTTTCTCACAATACACAAAATTTCACTTTTAAGCCGCTAAGAAACAAATTCTGCTTGCTTTCTCATAGACATGAATATTCATGAGATGAGAGGCCTTTTAACAGTTTGAAAACAAGACATCAGCATCACGAATCGCAATAAAGGCCACAAAAACCAGCCCCTCGATGACTAATAGTTACAGCTGAAAAGTAAAACAAATGTGCCATTTTATTTCAAAACATACTTTTCTTAAGCTCTTAACATGTTGTTATGTTATGTATGACTATTTAACGTCTTCATGTACTGTTAGTCTGCGGACCTTTGTGAAAGCATAACAGGCCCTGTTATATATGTACAGCGCGGACCTGGCCGAAAGCACCTTGTTCAGTGCTCTGTTTATTTAACTGGCTGTTCATTGGCTGTTAAACTCTGTGTTTAAAAATAGTTGAATCCACCTGGCACGTATATAAGCCGTGTTTTCTGTGCAGAGGGGAGGTATTTTTGCTGCATCCACTGGGAGCCTGGAGAGTGTGCGACGCTCTCGTATCGAGTCCATTTTATTTATATGAGCTGGTGATGCCAGTTTCGTTTGGGAGGACAGATTTTTATGCCGGCACCGTTTGTGTACCACAGTAGTACTGATGTCTGATTTATGTGAATTTCTGCGGAAGTCACGTTTATTGGTGTCCGGATCTTTATTATGATTATACAGTGTGGACTGTGTAATTTGTTTAACACGCTGACCTCACCTGACCGACAAGGTCGTCAAGGACTCTAAACTGAAGTTTTCAGTTTTGGCAAAGGACGTTCGTTCTGCCACAAGGTGACATTACTCTACGTCTCTGAACGGCTCATTTGTGAGCTTCTGCGGGAGCTGTGACTGATCTGAAGTGGATTATACCTCCATGCCTGTATTTACCCTGTGTTGTGCTCTGCGGGTGTGACGTCATTCAAAGGCTTGACTGTTCCAGTTCTGTGTAACCTGTGTACTGTGTTCGTGTTCGCTAACCTGGCGAAGTACCTGTCTAGGACAATTTGTGACTTGTGTGAATTGTGTGTTTATCCCATGGTCGTCTTTACGTTGGATCTCCTGGAACACGTTCCTTGAGAGGCAAAGGTGAACTGGAAACTTTTAAAGACCGGTAATACTGATGTGTATGTTTTTTATGTTGTTGTTGTTGAACTGTCTATAAAACTGTACGTATCATTTTATATATAAAGCATTGTTTACATTGTAATATTGAGTCACTGAGTCTGTTTTCTGTTGCTGTTTTCAATACCGTAACAGTTAAAGGTGAATTGGACGAGAGGCTGGATCCTCTGAGCGCTTGTTTTCAGACCGTCTGTTAACTGAAAGCAGTAATTTCTATACAAACTGTGTGTGGAGTATAGACGTCCTTTCAATCAAAAGGAAAACACAAAATTAACGATAAAAATACAAAACAAGTATACGTAAAACGAAGTTATAATGGGAAAATGTAAGAGTTATTTTAATTAACTATTATGAACCTCCTTTACGTGCATATAAAACTTTATTTAAATCAGTACATACAGGCGTTTTTAAATTATTAACCGTAGCATTACTCTAACATTGGTTCTAATACACTATGTCATGAATTTGCCAGCTTATGGCATTTAACAGACACACAGCGAATCAACGATGGAAGATCCACCTGCTGCTATTGTGCTCTACGTATGTGCAAACCAAGATCTTAATACATCTAGTACTTTTTGAGATACCACGCCTAATATTTTATTTAACTTTAAATGGTTTTCCTGAAATTGAACGCCGGTGCTCAGGGTGCAACATAAAAAAAATCATCAGATGAAGGCACTCGGCATAGTAAATTCAATCCTTTGTTAAACAATGTTTATATAACCCTAAATTACAAAGCCACGGTTAAAAAAGAAGAACTAACACTAAATGTATAAAATGTTTTGCAAATTCTAGTGGATTGTGGATTGTTTTCGATAATTTGAATACTTTATCCTAAATGTATTGACAACACAGCGTTTTATGAAATTCTGTATAAGTGACGTCTGAATTATTGCAATTAACAGCACTGCAATTCTTTTACCTAATTAAGCTAAGTTGGTGAGGAGGTGCAAATTGTTACATAAACGGTGAGAATAAAACCCTGGGGAGGTTGACAGGAGGCGGTATGCAACTTGTTACGTGTGACTATTTGCCAACTCGCATGCACTGGTACATGGTGCAGTGCTTAATAAAGACTATTATTGAAGATATCTTTCCACTCAGTGAAAATGGTATACTTCTGTCTCATACAATATTCATTACACAGAACTGTCACCATGTCCTTTTGGAGATTAGAGAAGGTTTTGTTAACAATTCCACCTTGTAAAAGGCAATGCTCGTTGAAAACAACTGTGATGTCATAATTGTTTCATTGCCGTATTAGCTTAAGCAAATTTTCAATGCTTTACGCTGGACTTCCTCGACAATACTCAGACGGAACTATGGAATCGATAGGAAGGACAGCATTCACTAACCGTGTATTATGGTTTAAGGAATATACTATCAGTATTTAAAAGAGATATACGAATGCTATCGCTTCCATGGTGTCAATCATACATTTTTCTCTTATTTGTGACACATTTTTAACAAAAATGGGGGATATTTAAGGGAGAATTTTCTTCCTTTAGTCAGTTTTGCCTCTCAACTTTGTTATAGTATTTTTAGGGGGGGAGGGGACTTAATCTTTTACCTTATGTCAGTTCTGAATATTGACTCAGATAACCTTGGGCTTCAAGCCTTCTCAGAATGAGGCATGCGCATAATAGCCGGCAATATTGTTAGTTTAGGGCCTGCTACTTTTCGGGTTTTACAAAGATTTTCTTTCCATAAGGGACACATCTGCATCCCTTTAGACCCATTATTTACATGTCATATCTACTGTAATGCTGAAAGAGTTTGCCAAGGTTTCTTGAGGTTTTATCAGGATGTGTTACTTTCTCCCCACATAGCGTACTAGCCTGCAGGCGGATAAACACTCTGTCGAAACGCAATTACATTCTGATACCAGTAGTCACTGATGTAATCAGTGTGGGCCAGTAAACGCTCCGCATGAGGAAAAATGCCTTCGCTGAGCAGGACAAATTTTCATTGGTGGAGGATGTGTCTCATTAATATTCATCATAAAGAAGAAATGGCAAAAACTAAGATCGACCGAAGAACACGACTACACTTGATCAAGGAGTATAAAACATGGAACTGGTCTGTTTTCCCAGTTTATAGAGACAGTGGAAGAGGAGTCTTTTTATCCACCAGGATCCAATAAAATACCTCATGTTACATATTCAAAGTGTATACCCGTCGAGAACACCTGTTCATAAAAAGGAACTGATATGGCAAGCCTTGGCGATGTAAATAGTACCTTGAGAGTGGTAATCGCTACAAATGCATTTGGAGTGGGATTAGATGTAGGGTTCAGTAATGTTATATTGTATGCCCTGAGACTGAGGACATTGACTGCTAAGTGGAACAAATACGATGCCTCAGACGAGATGGAGCACGTGATGATTCCATGCTACTGTATCATGGGAAACACATGAAGAGCAGCATAGATAAGCAAGTGATATCAATCGTTAAAAATCAGGATATTGGTAGGCGTAAACCCTTGCTCTCATTATATGATACTGGTATTGAACTTTATGTTTGACTTTATGTACATATATGTATACCGGTATGTAAAGGTTAATGACAGAACACTGTTTTGGTTAATTTTAGCCAATCCGTCGTTGGTTGGTAACGATGAATGTCAGCGGTGGCCGATATAGACATATATAGCTCAATACAGCATTTATAAAGAAGCTACAGAGCTTCTGGTACTGTGTACCTATTTTGCGCAGCTTATGGATGGACACCACTGTTATAAAAGACCAAATCCTCACCACTGATGTGTTTCCTCTTGATATCTACATTCTTATTCAGACATTCTTTAATATGGCACAATAAGCCAACGTTTCCCGATTTTTTTTTTTTTGATATTTCTTTAATGTGTACAGTCGAATTTATATTTGTCAATAAGAAATACACTTTATGTTCGCTATCTCTTTCCAACGATTGATCCAGCATAACATATATATCAACGGTCTTCGTGACAGTGAAGGGGATTTATCAGCAGAGAGTTTGTTTTACTAATGTTTGGTGTTAATCTGCTGCTGACAAGACAGTCACTCGACTATTGTAGCTCACTTGATTTTGTATTTGAAAGCTGTGTTAAGTCGGTACCGGCAATACGTACAGAAGTATCGTCAACAAATAATATATGTTCAGTTATGATATCGTTGATATATACACTAAAGGAGCAGACCCAATGTTGATCCGTGCTGATTGTGTTGATTGTGGACAGAGTACACAATTATTATGTTGGGTGCATTAAAAACGGTCTTTCAAGTAGGTGTTTATCCAGCTTTTGAATTTGTTATTGCTATTCTGCAAATATTTTTTTACACAAATTAAGGAAGGGTCCATATCTAGACAACAAAGCCATCAACTTGAGGTAAGACACTCACAATGAGTCTCCCACTTGAGTGGAATGTCAGTATGTGTTGTGACCACCACGGGCACGAATAACAGTTCTGACACGCCCTGTCATGGACTGGATGAGACGCTGGATAGAGGCCTGGGGAATGTTCTGCCACTCCTCCTGCAAACATGCAACTTGCTCTTAAGGCGTTTGGGGTTGAGATTGACGTTGGCGTAGACTTCGATCAAGTTCATCCCACAGATGCTCAATTGGGTTAAGATCCGGGGAACGGGACTGCCAGGGTAGCACATTTACATTGTTTTCAGCGAGGAAGTCCCTTGTGACACGTGCCGTGTGCGGTCTGGCGTTGTCCTGCTGGAACAACTCCCGCTGAACGTCAATAACATGTAAAAGGTGTGGCTGCAGGATGGTGTCTCGGTAGCGTACGGCCATAAGATTTCCCTGAACGTGGACAAGATTTGTACGACCAGTATACGATATTGCTGCCCACATCATCACACTCCCTCCACCAAATCTGTCCACTTGGCGTACGCAGTTAGGGGCAAAAAAATAGGGCCTCCTGGCTCTCAGTCCATGTTCCCTCAGCCTGTTCCGCACTGTCTGACCTGATATCCTCTTCAGTCCCGGTATGCTGGCTGCTGTGCTTTCAGCTGTAGCATAACAGTTACGCAAATGGAGGACCCTTATGTAGCGATCTTGGGCTGCTGTAGTGACACGTGGTCGACCTGAACGCCGACGGTCATTTGTTGTCCCAGTATTGTTGTAGCGGGCAGCAAGCCGTGAAATCGTGCTCTGACTGACGTGTAGACGCCTAGAAATGGACGATTGGGACTCTCCAGCTTGAAGTCTTCCAATGCCAATATTTCTTCTGACAATGTCAAGACGTGGCATGTTGAATCAGCTTGAAAACACCACTTGAAAGACGCCGATTTCCGGCCCGAAGTTGCGGTTTTATAGTCACACACTGCATGCTTTCCATGCGTAAGTTCGGCGTGTAAGACTGCACGTGATGCAGTGTGGTGCTGTATTTTTTACTTCTTCCAAAAACGGCCTCCAAACTTAACATTTTCAACCAAGAAATGTTTTGAGGAATAAAATGTGTGCTAACTGTGACTATTAACAATATTAAAACACATTTTGCTCATGAAATGAAGACAAAATGTATTTATTTCATTTTAAAATAAACAAAAGACCTATGCGTTTCTTTTTTTGGATAGTATAGTATGTTTCCTCAACAGTTCAATCTAATATGGATCTGAAAAAATATATTCCTGTTTGCATGTACGTTGTAATACTTGTGGTAGATACAGGGGAGACGTATCTGTGTATCCACCAAACGAAAACAGCATGCAGTTAAAATTAATCTCGGTATAAACTTGTACTTAAAAAAAAATAAAACATCAGCAGAAACACCAACACCAACAAACGTATTACACATCACAGATTATCTAAATCAGCAAGTATAATAAAGAACCCAAAAATGACATACATGTAGCATCAAGGGTTATGTATTTAAAAATATACTCACTTATATATATATATTTCACTTGTACGGCCATCAATATAGTTTGAGGATACCAGGCAGTGCCAGAAGTAAACCGACGACCATCTGCAGGTTGCCGGAAGACTTTCCCACGTATGACCACAGAGAAAGACAGCATGAGCTCACACCAACCGCATTGGTGGGAGGCTCTTGCGTCATTGCGCCGTAATGACGTGCTAATCCCCTTAGTAAAGGAGACCCTCATCGAAGGATAGATGTTCCACATCTTCCTTAAACTAAAAATATACAAACATATAAAACATCCTTAGTACACTAAAAGTAAATCTTTCTCCAAGCTGTGGTCGCATACATATGTTCATACTGGTACTTTCAAAGGTTTCGGAGGGGAAAAAATTAACTTGCATACCTTCTTGTCATTCAGAAACTTGGTTATTTTGTTATTATTCAGTTAAAGCCATGATATTATGCTGATTTCCTTGCAGCTGTTAAGAAGCAGCATCACGTTAATCTGTTTATACATTATCAATAAAAGTTTAAAGCAACATTTCACGAGCAGTCCCTTCTTCTGAGTGGCCTCCGAATCGGAAGCTCTACCATCTTGGCCATTGTAGCCAGTCCTTTCCTTTTGCCTTGAATTAACTTGTTGAGGTTTACCACCTTAACAGATGACAGAAGAGCAGCACTAAAACTTGGGAAGGATGGGTGATCTCTTCTAGGCTGGTGGAAAAAACCTTTTCGCCCAATAGTTCGCGAGCAATTACTCAGATATCCATTTGCTTGTCCGCTTTGGAATGCCTTCCAGGCTTCTTTACCCCCTGTGTTCTGGTGTTATTCTCCTTGCTACCGCAAACTTCACATGGGAGACCTTTTTTCGACATTGCTGTCTTACCTTCTTTACATTGATTTCCACAAGGTGGTCATTAGATAAGGCCTTCAGTTTTGCCTATGAGAAATTCAAACAGAATTCCATCGTTGCTAATCTTCATCTTTTTTGACAAAACTGTTGAACAGACATATACAGCAGCACCCCAAGTCGGTAGTTGACATGATTCCAAATGTTACTGTACCATGTCGGCCAAGTTTGAAATCAAACTTCTTCGCGTCAAGAGTCTGTTGGAACCAGCAAATGAATCATATTTTGATGGACTGCTTTCATGTGCTTTTGGAGTGAGCGCAACGCCTTAAAACACTTGTTGGGGGGAGTGGGGGGGGGGGGGGGGGGTGTTGAATATCATGATACATCTACTTGATTTCACTTCCTTTGCATTCATTCTTATCAAGTAAACTGAAGACATAGATCAAATAGAGATAGGTTAACGTCACCAAACGTCATATTACATCAGGATATCAAAAAATCAGATAAGTAATTGTCTAATGAGTCAAATGCATGTTTTACTATAGTGTGCATTTTAGTAATTTAAATATTTGGCCCATTGTGGACATTTCAGGAGTTCTACGAGTTCACGCAGGTTTGGACGAGACAGGATAAGGGCTCTCGTGAACTAAAAGACGTATTTTTATGGTAGCTGTAAATTCAGTCAAGCAATTACCGAAAAATCTCGCCGTCGCATAGCTGCGCTAGTCTTCGAGAGCCTCCAAATCTTCGTAAAATCACGGGGTTCTGAAATGCCGAAAGGGTATTATCATAGGATGTGGCCACACAGAGTTTCCACCTCTTTAGCTTTCCCACTTGTACCAAACAATAGTCATGCCTGTTTAAAGTTCATCTGATCTAGTAGAATGTAATACTTTGATACATGCAACATTTTTGGTGCAGCTGTAGTTGATTGATGTTATATCTTCTACCCAAGAACTAAGTGGTTTCCGAAGTTCGTGAGTGAGGAGATACCAGCAAACAAGTATTTAAGAAATATTTCATGTACCAAGTTATCCAATCCAAATTGTTGACAAAACTAAACGTTATAACACAGATAAAGTTCCCATGGTTAAGCATATGACTTACGAACATGTACATTAGAATTTGAATCTTTGGTCCTGTTTTTACTGACTGAGGTGCACAGAATAAGAGGGGGGGCAACTCTCTTAGTATAGTGTGACTGGGTAAAGTTTTATAATGTTAAGGTTAACGCAATTTATCAGTACATACACAAGCAGATGTTTTAGTTCATGTAATCTATTTTTATTTCTTTAGTTGTTCACTTAATTGTTGCTGAACCCCTTAGTCAAGATTTTTTGCACACTTGATGGCCTTCAGTTTCATGGGAGTAAACCACTGGCAAGTTAATGACGAACTTTATCTGTATGCCTTAAATGTAGGTACATGTACTCATAATCAGATCCTACAGCGTAACTCCATAACTTGAGTGTGTTAAATTGATTTGATTGATTAGGGTTGTCAATTTAAAAACGATAAAATATATACATTATATACATACAATATACATTAGCAATTAGTTAGAATATATCAAATATCTTTAACTGATGTACATTTTCAATTACAACACATACCATCGACCTAGAGTGGTCATCTAAAGCAAAAATTAATGATCGTCTTGTGTGGTTTCAGAAGAGGGAGGTCAAATTGTCACCTGAATTAAAAAAGTAAGATGTTTTCGCTCTGGGAATACATGGCTCCTGTCTTATTCAAGTTCGCCTATATTATGCGTTTGGCCAATTTTGATTTCCCCCAACACAACAAAGATTTGCACCATTACACAAGGATTTGTCAAAATATTACTAAACTACCAGGCAAAAGAAAGGTTTCACCGTATTTTTTGTCATAAAAACAGTAAAAGCGCGGTTCCGGGTTTGAGTCTAAGCAGCACTTAGTGTATGACTGCATCGTTTCCTCTACCAGAACGCATCGTCACGAACGCAGCAATTGGAATTGTGAAATTGCGACCACATGCAAAACGTCCTTTTGAGGCATGGCTTGTGATGCACGTGCGGTAATGTTGCATAAATACTCTTGCTCGAAAGAGCAGACATTCAGTGACCGAAAAAACACAAACAGTATGCCAAGACAACGCAAGCGCAACGAGACCAGGCCATCGGTATGTCCACCATGGGAGTCTCGCAAAGTCACATTGCAAGAACGTTCAACTGCAGCCAAACCACCATCAGGAGGTTGTTGATACGCTATCAGCAGACAGGCCAGACCCAAGACAGACCAAGATCGGGAAGACCGAGGGTAACAACTGCGGCTGAAGATCGCTACATCCGGCAGATCCACCTCCGAAACCGATTCGTCACAGCGACGTCAACAGCGGCGACGGCACTAGGCCATGTCATCAGCCCCAGAACAACACTGCGTCGTCTTCGTTCAGCTGGTTTACGACTTTACCGCCCCTTCCGTGGGATGGCCTTGACCCTTTTACACCGTCAACGCAGATTGCGATGGGCACGTATTGTACGTCGGTGGCAGCGACGTGACTGGGCAAGAGTGCTGTTTACAGACGAGAGCAGGTTCTGTCTATTCAGGAACGATGGCAGAGTTCGAATTTTCCGACGAAGAGGCGAGCGTCTCGCGCCAAACTGCGTAAGAGAGGTTTATCCGTTTGGAGGCGGAGGCGTCATGGTTTGGGAAGGGATTTGTGACCAAATGAAGACGCAGCTGGTTATTGTGCAAGGTAATCTGACTGGCCAGCGATACGTTGATGAGGTACTGAGTCGTTCCTTTCCTCCAACGACAGCCAAGAGGATCGATCTTGCAACACGACAACGCAAGACCTCACACTGCCCGCGTTGTTACAGACTACCTCGAGACCGCAAACGTCATCGTGTTGCCCTGGCCAGCCAACTCACCAGACATGAACCCCATTGAGCATCTCTTGGATCACCTTGACCGCCGTTTGAGACAGCTGGTGCCTCCTCCAACTAACCAACAGGAACTTGAGCAAGCTCTGTTAAACCTATGGAACGTTATCCCTGTTGACGTCATCCGGCGACTGACGACGTCAATGCGGAGGCGTGTGCTTGCTTGCTTGCATTGATGCCTAGGATGGCCACACTCGCTACTGATGACTGTAGTCCTTCATTTCTGTGGATACTGTGACTTTACATGCACTTGCCAGTTAACTTTACATTTGTGTAATTTTTTCTTCTGACCCCTTTTCTCTTTCATTGTGTTTTGTGGCCAATTGAATGCCAACATTTTAAAGCCTTTTTGAGAGAATATTTCACAATGATTCTTGTTCATAAACCAATCTTCTTAATTCTTATATGTGCCTTTGTTTTTGTTTTATGGGCTCAAGAAGTGGGTGAAACCTTTCTTTTGCCTGGTAGTATATGAGGACAAAATCCTCTGACAATGATCATACGGACACTGGGCGTGCCGTAGGAAGATTGGGAAGCTGAAAACATTTCAGGAATTATATGTAGCAAAACTACAAAAAATAGCGAATCTGTGCCATGTTGTATGTGTTGCACGTCTTGACCGATGATGATTCTCCAATGTCAAGAATGTTACAGCCCACTATGAATATATATATTTATTATTTGTATGTAGATGTACAAAATGTCTATCTTAATAGATGGGTCTAGACATTCAATTTTGTAGCAACTGATTTCCCCTTGCTAAGTGCTCTTAACCTCGTACATATACGATTTCAACAGAGATTTGAGATGAAAAAAAATTAGAAAAAGAAAAGAGGAAGCCTGCAAACGAGAGAGGGGATATTTGAAAGTATATTAAAGAAAAATGGAAAACAAACAGAGAGTGTCTCGCATGGCGGTCGGAAATACATTTCCTTTTTAGCAGAGGTTAATTACGGCTATGGCTCGATGCCTAAGGAGTTCTATGAAAACATCCCGGTTTTATCAATAATCTGTCTTTAATTATACCCATATATGACGTATTACATATGATGTGTGTTTGTTTGAGTGAATATAAGGTAATGCTGAAAGAGTGTGCTAAAGTGTTCTTGGTGCTAATCTTTTACCAAATATCAAGAATGAAAGTTGATTATTTATATCTCAGCGCAAATATATTTGAGATATGTTCACCATCTGATGTATATTTAAGGTAATACAGTAAGAGTGACTATGTATTGATCGATGAAATACATTGTAGAAGTTTTGTCAGCACTATGGGTTTTATGAAAATATCAAGAATTTACCAATAAAATTTTAATAATTACACCATTATACACTTACTTTTCACATTTGATTGAGTTTATAGCGTATTTACGGTAACGCTGAAAGAGTGTGCCAAAGTTTTCTTGGTGACGTTTGATAAACAGATTTCTTGAGAATTTGTCCACAATTCTGGTTTGATAAATATATGCCGAATTTTTGACTGGGAGCTCCAATACAATTAGATCATGAGTGTTTTTGGCGTATGTACGCTGATACTGAAAAACTGTGCCAGAGGTTTCTTAGGTACTGATAGATAAAAATGTCATTGAAGGTTTGTCAGGCTTATTGCTTTGATGAACATATCTTAAATTCACCAATGAAATGCTTATAATTACACCTGTACACAATCGTTTTCAAAATCTTTTTTGCTTTTGTTGTGTATTTACGGTAATACTGAAAGACTGTGCAAAAGGTTTCTTGGTATTTATCCATAACACTTTTCTTGAAAATTTGTCGGCACCACTGGTTTCACTAAAACACTAAAAGAGGGTATTAAATCTAAAAGGTGCAGATTGATAAACAGTTTTCTCAAGGATTTGTCTACAATACCGGTTTCATGAAAATATCTCTATTTTATCAATTACCTGCTACAAATTATGCGCCATTATTTCCACTTTCTACCTATCATGTGCACCAAAATATCCCGAATTCACGAGAGAGAGAGAGAGAGAGAGAGAGCAAGAGAGAGAGACAGAGAGAGAGACGGGCCTGTTGAGGATTTGACTACACGGCTGGTTATATGGAAATATAAATTACAAAGGAGAAATTATAGACCCCAACAGCTGTCTACTTTTCAGTAAGAGCACATTCAGAGGACTTAATGGCACGAAATAATGTATGTACATCTTAAATCATGGTGTGTAATGTCTCCCAAGAGAAGAGACGTCGACTCCCAAATCGCTAATATTAGAGATCTCGCACAACGCAGGACACTACACGGTGTTGTCAAGGGACTGTGTCCACGAAAACGCTTGTAAACAAGAGAGGTCCTAGCCAGTACTGACCGTCTTTGGACTGTGTTCCATTTCCTCCACATTAAAATTTTGTACGTTCCAATAACACACCATTACTAATGCATAAGCGACTTATGTAGTACACAGACCAGCATTATGGTGGATGGAAACCGGGCAGAGCACGGGGAAAACCCACGACCATCCGCAGGTTGCTGCAAACCTTTCCACGTACGACCGGAGAGAAAGCCAGGATGAGCTGGACTTGAACTCACAGCGACCGCATTGGTGAGAGGCTCCTGGGTCATTACGCTACGCTAGCGCACTAACCAACTGAGCCACGGAGGCCCCTTGATGTTAGTATAAACACAGCATAAAATCCAAACATTTCATCTCTGAGAACACTTTTTGCCGCTATTTATTTATTTTTTTTTTTGATTGGTGTTTTACGCCGTACTCAAGAATATTTCACTTATACGACGGCCGCCAGCATTATGGTGGGTGGAAACCGGGCAGAACCTGGGGGAGACCCACTACTATCCGCAGGTAGCTGGCAGACCTTCCCACATACGGCCGGAGAGAAAGCCAGCATGAGCTGGACTTGAACTCACAGCGACCGCATTGGTGAGAGATTCTTGGGTCATTACGCTGCACTAGCGTGCTAACCAACTGAGCCACGGAGGCTCCTTGATGTTAGTATAAACACAGCATAAAATTCAAACATTTCATCTCTGAGAACACTTTTTTCCGCTATTTAAAGGCTATTCTTATATTATATGTCAGAGATTAATGCTTGCAATCAGAGGTATCTTACGATTTTATGTGATTGTTAGTTGCAGAATGATAGGTAAAACATTGATCATTAAAAATTAGATCAACTCATTATTTTAGCATTTGGGCTGTACAGAAACCAAATATTTGGTGCGTACCGCTCGTTCACAAAGCACTTTTTATTGTAGGGCGTAAAACTCTCGATCAAATAAATGAATAAGATATGTGCTGTTACAGTACTGATCTGCTGCCATTTGTCAGCTAAGTCGGCAGAGTCGCCGAGGCTTGAAATGTATGTTAACCCAGTAGAAATCGTATACAAATTTAAAGATTTTTTTATTGGTGTTTTACGCCGTACTCAAGAATATTTCACTTATACTACGGCGACCAGCATTATGGGGGGTGGAAACCGGGCACAGCCCGTGGCAAACCTCCAACGTACGGGCGGAGAGGAAGCCAGCATAAGCTGGTTTTGAACTCACAGCGACCGCATTGGTAAGAGGCTTCTGGGTCACTACGCTGCGCTAGCGCGCTAAAGGACAGAGGCCCCCAGATTAAAGAGATTTGCCCTTTAGAATTTATCAAAATTATATGTTGTCTCAGCATACTCTCTCGTAAAAATTTCAGTTGGGCTCTTACAATATAAATGAGTTTATAGCTCATGTAGACTGGAAACCTTCTGAATAAATTAAAACTTGCATTTTTTTTGCTTAACGAAGAAATTTTTCCGCTGACCTGGCACATTGTCAAAATCTGAAAAATCAGATCGTTTTAAAGAAATGGAAAAAACGACTTTCTTTTCTGACATAGTGATTCTCTTCTCTTCGTTGTTGTTGTGTTGTTCTACAGGTCCAGGCCCAGAAGTCCGAGAAGTTCCGAGATGTAGCCTTAACCTGTCCACAGCGGACACATAACCCAAACCCTGCAATCCTATATGTTTTGAGGTACATGATGTCTAGACAATTTCACAAACACAGATAACGTTAATCGATTTATTTTTTATTAAAAATTTACCGGTATGAGTGGTGAGATACGCAAAACCGCCTCACACACATTTAGACCAAACAATACCGCAAAAGACCATTCACAAATGGCCATCCTTATACGCTGGAGGTGTTCACACATAGTCTTGTAGGTTCATCTTTTTTGGACTCATTCAATTTCTCCGTGATTTTTTCTAATAATTTGGCTGTTTCCTGTTGCATGAGAATAAACCTATCTAAGGAGTTTGTTAACTGAGATAAGCACTGTTTTATTTCAGTACCATCCGCTTTAGGGCTGGTTCTATGTGTTGCCACCAGTTCGTGCAGGGACTGGATCTCGTGCTTCACCATTTCTGTGGTGTCTGAAACCACACAAATTTTCGAAAAAATAAAAACCTTTAATACATAGTTAACGCTTTACTTATCACAAAAAAATTTACTGTATACAATATTATACCGCTTTGGATTCTATAGAATGTGAAATGTTCGCTTTTGATTACTTATCTAAGTTCTGCTCTTGGCCTTGTGTCACCTATCCACAGATAACTAACAGACTCATCTTTTAAATACAAAGGAAATATGTCTCACCAATTAAAAAAGCACATCATGGTCATCACACCCTAATGCATTCAATACCACTGCTGTTCATATAGAATATGCTGTATTTCACCACTTCCTGTTTATTTTTTAACAACCGGTATAAAGATCTACATGTGATAGACAATTGGCACGAGATAATTTAAGCGGGAATGCTTTTTGCCAACAGCAGTTGCGCTGGTATAGTTGAATGTCACCCAACTTAAAATCTACTTCCTTTACATAAGTGCTCTAGTATATCAAAAAATGATTTTTGTTCGACTACATTTTACTTATCTTATGAGTTTTAACTACACCACTGGATATATACTCACTCTGCTTATCAGTATCGTCGTCATCTTTTCGTGTAATTTCCGAAATAAAACGATCAACAATCTTCTTTATGACATCCTTTATAAAAGAAAAAAAAGTAAACAGGCCTTGCACGAACATCGCAAAGCGGCACATGTATCCATAAGGCTCATGCTTTATGGGGAAGTCTACTGAATAAAACTGATAAAATTTTGAATATATAACCAATTTGTAGTTTGGTGAGAAAATAAAAACCACAAGAAATCTACAATAACGAAAGTTATCTGCATTTTGATCTGCCTACAAGTAATTCTCGGGTAGAGCTTAAAACCAGACTAAGGTAACTCCATTCTGTTAATATTTGTAGTTGTAGTTTACATGATTATCACATATTTTATCTATTAGTTTGAAGTCAATAAGTCTGCATTTTAAGTTGCACCACTTTACTTTCGTCCAGTAGAATAACATAATTTGGATCATACCTTTTTCAGTTACAATGGCTTTATAACTTTAGAAGAGCCACTCTAGAATTACCAGATAACACTTGATCCAGTACTTCAAAAATACCCTCAATGAATACTTTAGTCGTTAAAAAACGACTTCCAGTTGTAGCAGAGATGAGCGATGTCGTGTTCTAGTAACAGGCAGACAAAACTAGAAGTGCCCCAAACAAGTTTGTTTAAGAAGCAATCAAACACGTGCGAAAGTGACTGTTACATCTATCAGAAACCAATCCAGACGTTTTGGACTGTTATTATTTAAAGGCAAACATTTTGCAACCTGACAACCTTTCAACTAAACTGTCGTCACTTTATTGCGTTAGATTTTTTACGTCATAGACTTTTACCTGATAAGATAAATGTTGAACATCCGCAAAGACAGATTTGGATGAGCTTTTTTTGAAGCGTCGATATTGGGATCTTTGCGTACGACCATCTGAGGTATCCTGCGGAAATACACAATTACCTTACCTTACAATCTTACCTTCTGTATATATATATCTATATGTTTAAATTTCAAAGTAATAGACAATAAAACTAATCTACTATATCATACAACTCATTGTACTTGTTTAAATGTCTAAATTAGATTTATCCTCCGCCATTGAAATTGAATTCTTGAGCATGGCATAAAGAACCAGTGAAATCAGTATAAATATATAAATATAGAAAGTGTAGACAGCGCTATGGTAATTAATTGTTTAATGTTACCCACACCCAAGTTGCAAAGAGGTACAACTTCTCCCGGGGTTTGAAATTGACCAAATAAACCAGAAATCACAACCCTAGTATTCATGTAAGTCGAGTAAACTGACAATTCTACCATATCACTACTATATGCTCTTGCATAATATATATGTAACTTGCTGGGCATTTAAATGCTTACATTCACCATTACATAAATAGTTTACATTTTTTAAATGGCCTTGTCAAATTGCCACTTACCTTAATGCTGTCTTCTCGTGCTTTAGAGAGAATAGGGAGTTTGTACAGTAGCCTAGCGAAAGTGGCGCTGGTCGGCATCATGTTGAAGGGAACCGGAAGTGGGGAGCCGCCCTCTATGTACTCCAGGTAAAGCTTGCTTCGGGCAAACTTAAACTCGATGTCGCCATCTTGCTAGAAGAGTACAGAAACGAAGAGTACGAAGAAATACAGAAATACAGAAACTTTATAGCCTAATGCAATAGTAGGAAAAATAATTCACGCCGCCAGACTTGGGGTTGGAAAGATACCAACACCACACGTATGTACGGTGTAGGCGAATCGGGTAGGGGGAGATAATCCAAGATCCAGCCAAGTGTATACAAAAAGTCAAGAACCTTTTTTCATTTTCGTCATGACTTGTCTGATGTTGAAACTATGTTAACATAGCCTCGAAAACATTTGGGTTCGGCAAGAATACATCTCTGACAATAACATAACAAAAACTTTATCGAGTTTTAAGATTTTAGTCTGGAATCTGAGACGCTTTATGAGATCCCTTAACTGAGTTCAAACAACTCACAGTAAGTATGGAAGTGGAGAGTCAGAAACACAGGTAAGTAAATTACAAAAGGTAAATTAGATCAGGCAATTATTTGTTTATTTATTTGTTTAACACCTACCCAGTTGGTCACCTTATTGTCTTACATGTTAAAAAGAGGAATCATAATTCATCATTTGGTGATATATTTTAGCTTTTAAAACATATTTATTGTAAGAGCTTCAATTTCCAAGAAAGCTAAAAGAAGTACATGGAACACTGTCCCTAAATGGTAAAACCTAGAAATATACGTTTGAAATACTACATTCTGTAATGGTTATGATGATCGCTTTGATCAAATATTAAAGTAAGTCATGACACAACAGGGTTTTTGCTACTTACATGCATATCGCATTGTTTTTGTATTTAACGTGATTCGTACGCACAGATTACATTTCGCTACAAGTGTGACATGCTGGCTGCACTACTTCAACATTGCTTAACGATTGCAGAACAACCTGAGAACAGCCAACAGTTTTAGCATTAATTTTACATTTTACCTCCAGTGCGTTTAAAATACACCTCATTGTAATTTAAATACAGTTATTGTACATGGTTGTGTCGCTCCCACAGTGTCTTCACAATTTCGCAGTGTGGTCAGACATGATATCGCGCTCAAACACACATCCCAGGACCATGTACAAAAAAAAAACAGGAACGGATTCACGGATTTAATGCATACATCAACTGCAATTCCATACACTTTTGGCCAACCAAGTTTTATTGATGATTTAAATAGTGGGCATTTACTTTTGACACCTTACTAAACAGTGTGCAAATGTTCCCACAAAATGAGAGATGAAGTTTGAAAGCTCTCTGCATAATTCAGCCAATATAGTGTTTTCGCCATCCTGTTATTATTCTCTCTTTAATCCCACTTGTTTAAGTAACAACCTTTCAATGTTCGTACTCGAGTCATTTTCCAGAATGCTGGGCTCAGTGTCGGGTAAAGGAATCTATCCCTCATATCTTAAATCCAAGGTCCAACTAGCATCTGTATTCCTGCATCAGGCCAAGAAGTTTACCGTCCTCACTGTGTTTATGAGATTTCTAGCGAATACGTCAGCAAGAACTGTTCGTCATACATACGACCAGCAATCCTACAACCAGCAATCTGGAATTGAAACAATCGGCCCAGAAGAAAATGTGCCGACACAATCTACTATTTATCAGATGACTCGGTATTTATTATTGAACTGCTTGATCCAGAGCAGTCGGCAGACGGGAAACATGACACTGTAGTTCCCGGACAAAGTTTGGACTGGTATAGAATCTATGCGGAGAAATGGACGTTTGCATACTAGCCATCAACCAATCAGGACGTTGCGATCAATAATGACAAAACCAATTCCCAAAACGAACTGAATTACACAAAATACTATCTTCGAGACGAAAATCGACCATAGATAACTAATGGTATATTTTGTATAGCTCTTTGTTTCAAGGCAATTCCGGAGCCAAGACAACTCCGATCAAGTATTGAGCGTGTCGGCATTGAAAAGGCTAAACATCTGGGCGTTTTTCTACTACAAATGGGACCATAGAACTGGAATTCATGAGAGATCGTTCTTACTGTCACAACCTTCCACAACAATTATGACTGATTCAAATAAGCTGATCTGTAATGCCTATTTCTGAAATATTCAGTTTAATAACGACAATGCTGTCGGAATGTCAAGTTTTAAATCGTACTCTGATCATAATATTTTACCTAAACCAATACAGTTTTGTTTGCATTGGCCTCTGGTTTCGTTCTTCAGCCTGATCTTTTTCCTTTATTTTAAACATGTATGAAAACATTGTACTCCACTATAAAGCATTCTTGACGAAAAAAAATAGACGCAAACAGTTTAGAGATCACTATTGTCGCAGCGAATTTGGACAAGAATATGTAGCTTCTTGAAGGTATGTATACCTTCAAGCTTACATCTCTCATTCATAGAAGTACTTAACAAACATTCAGTTAAGTAATAGTACTCCATACATACAGTTTACCATCACTAGCCGGACGTACCCTGCCAGCTGTCATCTTTACGATATGGCATATATATCCTGGGGGCATTGTGTTTTATGACGTCCCTGCAGATGGTTCAATATAAACATAAATGTTTGCTGACAGTTGCTGTCAGGATAACCAAACAGATTCCTGCGAGTAACAGTCATAACCAAGATTTAATCTCCTTTACGGGTATATACATCGGGTATTCTCAATCGAGATACACAAGCCATAACATCCCTAACATTTAAGATAATAAACATGTGGATGTTTGTTACTCGAATCGGCTGACGATCTTGAGAAAAAAATGTTAAAATTTCGAGGAATAAATTAAAATTTTGAGAAACTGGAAACACAGACGAAAAGTGGATTTTGTGACTTTTTTCACGTGGCAGGCCTAAACTGGCAGATTTGTAAAAACTTTTGTTCTTAATACTGATAACAATCAAAATTTCTGTAAATATATGGCTGAAATTTGCAAATAAATCATTCTGCCTAGAGCAAACTATACTTTATGACCTAAATTTCACGGTAAGATTCTATTTTCATATCACGGACCTACTGTAAGATGGATAAATTTGCTATAGATCAATATGGCTCACCTTATTATATTTTAAGAATATTCAGTATTTTCATCTTTCCTGTTCCACTTATTTTAATTCTTGGTCTTTGTGCAGTGACCGTTGAACTTAAGAATCGGGAACGTTTCGTGGTGAGGTTTTTTTTTTTCGTTTTAAGGGCTACTTAAGAATCACCATATTGAAGTTTTCACCTACAGTTTCAGATCAATTTTCGCAAACGTACTGTCCTTTTTTCATATTCATTTTCGGTGTGCTTTACGTAAACCGTAATTTATTCTGTGAATGCGTATTCCGAGGTCCCCTATGATAGGATTTACTTATGTAACCTTATTAGTTCAAAGCTTTCAAAATTCCGAACACAATAATTCCTCGTAACTAAACTAGTGCTCAAAAGAAAGTATACAGCTGTTTGATCAGACATCAAATAAAAACGGAAAAAAATATATTTGAAATTATTTTTAATTCCATAAGAATATTCCATTTCACCTGAAACGTCCATACATACAGTTCATTAAATGGTGAAGGTTTGGTTTGATGGTCAGTCAAAGAGATGTGGTGTCAACAGAACATTTACACATTTGCAAAATTAAAAGCATTTTTCCCTCTGGAAATGTCATTCAAATCATGCTCAGTAGCGAGTGTGGCCTCCATTGGCATTGATGCAGGCCACAACACGTCGCCGCATTGATGAAGTCAGGCGTCGAATGACGTTAGGTGTGATTCGTTGCCATTCTTGTTGGAGACACTCTTCCAGCTGTTGAACGGTCACAGGTGGCACTGGCAGTCTTCTGACTTGTCTGCCCAGGTGGTCCCACAAGTGCTCAATTGGATTGAGGTCGGGTGAACATGCCGGCCATGGTAAAAGATCGATGTTGGCGTTCTGTAAAAAGTTGTTCGTCAATCTTGCAGTATGAGGTCTTGCATTATCATGCTGGTACAAAATTCCTCTTTGCTGTTGGTGGATGAATGGCACTACAACCGGTCGTAAAACTTCATCCGTGTATCTGCGAGCATTGAGGTTCCCATGAATCACCACCAGACTCGTCTTCAGATCGCCGCAGATGCCTCCCCACACCATCACACTACCACCTCCAAACGCTCGAACTTGCTGAACGCAATTTGGCACCAAACGTTCTCCTACACGCCTGTATACCCTAGCCCGACCGTCATTTTTGTACACGCAAAACCTGCTCTCGTCAGAGAACATTACCCGTGCCCATTCACGCCTCTACCAGCGTAGAACGCGCCTGGTCCATATCAGCCGACGACGTTGATTTTGAGGCGTCAGATAAACTCCACAATACGGTCGACGTGCCCTAATACCGTGTTGACGTAGTCAACTGTGTGTCGACTAATGGGTGCCCTAGTGCCGTCGCCGCCGATGATGTTGCCGTTACGTTCCGATTGCGGAGGTGAATGGTCCGGATGTGTCGATCTTCAGCGGGGGTGGTGACGCGTGGTCGACCGCTCCTAGGCCTGTCGGATGTAACGCCTGTCTGCCGTAGTCACTGCATAAGTCTGACGATAGTTGCTCTTGTGCAACCAAAGGTTCTGGCAATGGCGGCGTTGGTCGCTCCTTGCTGGGCCATGCCGACAGCTCTCTCTCGCTCAACTTGGCTCAAACGTGGCATACCTCTGGTGTTTTTCTGACGACTGTGTTCCTAACGTTTCCCGTCGACTCATTTATACCGCAAAAATGCACGTTCATGTCGTGTTACACGTGGAAGGGCTATTTTTCGATTTTATGCTAAGTTTAGGCAAATCTTGCTTTATTGGGCCAGTTTGTTCCCTGGATAGATTGGCGTTTACACGGGTAATAGGGCTCATCATGGATAATTTCTCAATTTCCTACTTTGCGCGATTTTTATGTATTTGTTTTGGTGTATACTTTCTTTTGAGCACTAGTTGATTTTGACGGTTCTATGTGTTCCGTGTATCAAAAATTTTGCACTCTGCTTGAGTTATATACCTTTGCTAGTTTTCGGGTGCTATTGTTCGTCTGTGAGTGATTCATATTTGTATTATCAAATTTTGAAGGACGGTTCTTAGGACAGGCACTGGCATCAGAAATAATGTCGATTTCTTGATTCGATGCATTCTTTAGTAGAAAACATTTCATTTTTTTAAGATACGCATAGTAATAATGCATGTATTCAAAACCTTTAAGTACATAAATTGACACTTTTTATGGCGACTAACAGTTATCAGTTTAATCTAAAATTAGTTTAATCTGAAATTATGATCAAGAACAGTGGCCTTTGTCAGAAAATGTGTCAATCTCAACTTTACTCTACATTTGGGTCCCATATTTGTAGAGAAGAAAATTATAATTACATCTGATTGTCCTGTGAAATAATGACATTGGAGTGAGTGAGTGCTTGGGCTTAATTGAATAGAATATACAGAACGTTTCCAAATTGTACACATAACCACACGGACTAACACAAGCAACAAGCCTTTAGTATCCCTTTAGACGAACATCTTTTCTTGCAAAATCAGTACGAAATCAGCATGTCTTTTTATATTAATAACATGTACTTTGTGACATTTTCCAAAAAAAAAACTCTAATGGAGTACCCTAGATGAGACCGGATTGTTATACATTATAATTTATACATAACAGAAATAGAAAGAGATTTGCATGCCTGTTCCTGCCTTAATATCTGAATAGGTCAATGGTAAATACTTTTTGATTTGATCAATATGTATATTTTCTTCTTTATAGGTATATTTTTAGATTTTCTTGGAGATATGACAGAATACAAATTTGTAGATATACGACGTTAGAAAACGCTTCAATACGTTCACCCCACTCTCAAATATGCAAATTTTGTGAGAGGCACCTGCATTGTTGAGAGGTTCCTGAGTCACAGCGCCTCGCTGGTATGCTAATCCCCTCGATAACAGAAGCCCCTGTTGGGGGATCGTTCTTAACAAGATTTGTTCAAAGGAATTACGGGTACCAAACTTAACATAACTCTGTGGTCACAGCTTCTAGATTTGTATATGAAACTAGTTCTTACCGCGATCTGATCAAATGAACGGCTCATCATAGCAATGAGCATGTTGAGCATGACAAGCCCAACGGACACCATGTAGGCTCCTAAGAGAATGTAAGCCAGGTTTTGGGTGACGTAATTCGTGTAAGGCCACATATCGATGATATCGTACTCCACAAGGCCAAACGTTACCCAGAACACAGACCGGAAAGTTTTCTCCGCACTGAAAAAAAAAACAGAAGATTTATCGTGTATTTGTCATCTTGATACAATTCCCGTGTTGTTCTGTTCATGAATATCAAAAAAAATATCAAGTAGTAAGTAAAACGACTGCAAGCGTTACCTAATAGCCCTCAATCGTCGTTATGGCGGGAAGAGCCATAATAGATTGTAAGTCATGCAAATTAGTTTACAACTGATTTTTAAAATAATAAGTTACGCCGCTCACAAAGAGGAATTGTAACTTTCTGGATAAGACAAAGCATTGTACATTGTTTGATGGTTTCCACTATATTACAGGCTGCCTTACTAAAACAGCATAATGTAAATCAGCACTCAAGGGAATATGCAAACGTTCATAGAAATTTATTGAGTTAGTATTTATAGATTTTCAGGCATTACTCGAGATTATGTCTATGAGGGTAGCGAAAATTTAACAGTTTGGGAGAAAACACTTTACAGAATCTAGTAAGTATACAAAAAACAGGTTAAATCACAAAATGAACGAGGACCAGGATTTTTTAAAGGAGAAGAAAACGTAAAAACATGACACTATACGCTGAAAAAAGCACATTTTTTCTATCTGGTGGTGTCTGCTGCGTAATTTTGCCATTTTTCCTCGCCATACACGTAAAGCCTGAATACGGCAAAGCTGGCATAATTCGCTGAGTCCATCGCGTCCTCCGTCTTGAACACCCTGTAATTTAAGCTGGGGGTGTAATGCCTCTCAGCCAATGAGAGTCGTTAAAACTGCCGGCTTGTTCGTGTAAACTCGGAACCTACGTCCAACATTCCGGTTTCCCGATCGTCAAGTGGAAAACGAACTGTACTGTTCGCTACCTTCTGGGAAGAAGAGTTCTGCTGGAAATGTACGAACTGCACTTCGGCGGTTTCCGACGGCAATTTTTCCCCCTAACACAGAAGACTTCTGGACTAGTTCTAAGGCAAAATGGAGTCGTCCACACCGGATGATGGCGCGGGCTTTATTTACAATTTACCACCTTGAGGTACATTTAACAAAACCGGCCCGGATAGCACAGTTGGTAGAGCGTCCGCTTCGGGACCGGTAGATCCAGGATCAATCCTTGATCGAGTCACACGTAAGACTTTAAAAGAGGAAGTTGTAACTTCCTCGCTTGGCGTTCTGCATGAAGGGGATAGTGCACCCGTCTCAGTGTAATGGCTCGGGTGGGGCGGCTTACTTGCCTTCGGTAAGGCGTCTCAGTGAAGCAGCACTAAATAAAAGAGCGGTGGAAATCCGTCCTGCAACAAGGAGGCACATTACACGTACATGCACCCTAATGATTCCTTCGTCGTCATATGACTGAAAAATTGTTGAGTACGACGTTAAACCCCAAGCACTCACTCACATATAACAGTTTTTTATGGCCTGCACCTGTGAGGAAATGCATACTCTTTTTAATGGTATTTGATTGATACTTAACTTTTCTTCTCCTTTAAAAATTTTCTCGATATTTTCAGATCTCCCTCTATTTGATGAAATATTATATTCTAACAAAATGAAAACTGGAAAAAAAACAAACGATGAAAATAACGGAAAAAAACAAACCCCCAAAATCTGTAAGCCTTGTTTTGACACCAAGAACATTGCCCCAAATGAAATCATAATTATTCAGAAACAATAGTACAATGTACAAGACGTACTCGCCAAAGTTGTCGCCGACCTTGACATCACCGCGTTCTCTGATTTGTATCTGAGCCCGCATGTCTTTCTCATAGTGCCACAGTAAGTTGTCGATGCCCACAATAAAGGCAATGAGGAGGATCAGAAAGAGGACAGTGAATCTCAAAATATCCTGAAACAAAATACCAGTGTCCATCAGCGAGATACCTCTGCGCATGACCGAGATAGCTGTGCGCATGCAGTGCGCATGACCGAGATTTCCTATTTACGGGACAAACAAACCCGCGTGGTTAAACTTGAAACTTTGTTTCCGGCATACTACTAAATCGAAAAATTAAAAGCAAAGCTTGAGTTAAGATGAACCCTGGGCTGTCCCCAAAATAAGTCAATATTGTAGCATTGGACTATGTGCCTATGGATCCAATATCCTCTGGCTAAATTGCTTTTATAACAAGGTTAACACAAAAGTACCTGTTTCCGCTTGTGCAAAAGTGGTAAAGATCCAATCTGAATAATCTCACTTGGATATGCTGCGCCTGCCAAAGCGGTCGTGGAATGCTATACACTAAAAGGCAAAATATTTATCGCATAGATTGTCGCTGTTTGCCAATGTCATAGAAAGCGTCAGGGCTACTAAAAGACGTACTTGCAATCAAATCGTTATTACCAATACTTACGTAAGTCATTCTGCCTAAGGAAATCTGAAGTGGTCCTAGAATCTCGTTGGCGGCGAGAAGATACGATATCCGAGAGAAGGTGAGGACATTGGCGATGGCAAAACAAGCTTCACTGAGATGTTCAGGGTCCCATGTGTCCCACAAATAGCGATCTGTAGAATGACAAGGAGAGTCACGTGATTACATACAATAAGCAATTTTGATCGCTGGTGTTTTCAAGAGATTTTAATGTTTGACATGAAGAGTCATTGAATATCAGGATGAGTGATCGAGTTAACTCATAAAAGTTAAAGCTGTCACTTAACTAGAAACTTGAACAGAGCACCGCGGAATTCGAAGAAACAAACCCTCTAAAAACATTGCATTCTCTACCGGTTTGAGGAGTCTGAATAAAGCTGAATGTCGAAATGTTGACGTTAAAAAACTACAGCATTACTAGCTCATGATGTATGTATACATAACATGTACCATTTATGAGTTAAGACTAAACATGCAGGTAATTTATTTACGAAATGAGTTACCCATCATACAAAAAACTGCTTTCAAAACCAAACATTTACACGATTGAATATCATGTTGCAGTCATCCGGAAAGGTTGGAGATAAAAGTCAAATCTCTAGAAAAATGTGAACAGACAAATAAGATACATGGTCGAAGTATAATATAAAGCGCAAAGTGAACTTTAATAATTTCGCCGAAAATGGAGCAAAAAACCTGAAACACGGCCTTAAAGCGTGTCAAGTTTCAATTGAGAAAGACCAACCTTTCATTAAAAAAAAGAGAAAGTTCCGTAAAATGGTCGATTCCAGATTCAAACAGAACAAAACGGCTATGATTTTGTCTAAGTTATCCGTAACTCGTCTTGATAAGTTTCAAGTTTCAAGTATCAAGTTTCAGTCTGTATAATGCAATGAATTGTTAGCAAAAAGCCTTGAAAAATGTTGCGTAGATGTATCGACGGCCTGAGCGAGATATAAACGTAGGCCTACAATGTAACCTCCTCTCCTTCCCTCTCCTGCGGCCTCCGTGGCTCAGTCGGTAAGCGCTCTAGCGCAGCGTAATGACCCAGAAGCCTCTCACCAATGCGGTCACTGAAGGTTCAAGTCCAGCTTATGCTGGCTTCCTCTCCGGCCGTAAGTGGGAAGGTCTGCTAGCAACCTGCGGGATGGTCGTGGGTTTCCCCCGGGCTCTGCCCGGTTTCTTCCCACCATAATGCTGGCCGCCGTCGTATAAGTAAAATATTCTTGAGTACGGCGTAAAACGCCAATCAAATAAATAAATAAATCCTTCCCTCTCCAATACCGCAATGGTAATAACCAAAAAGGCTCCTTAACCCAAAAGGATACCCAGCGCTGAGCCTTCTAAACTGCAAAAAGACAGTTTGATGCCCCCGGAATCCATTCTGATCGTTTAAAACTTCGAAAACGAAAGAAAACGGCAGAATTTGGTGATCAAACATCACAATCTCTACTCCGCTACGATCGAGTCACCATTGGCCTCGTGGCGTAACAGCATCGCATTCGCTGCAGACAGCTGAGGCTTCTCTATGTGTAAAACATACAGCAGGAAAAGAAACGCCATACTGTTACAGATAATTTCGAGATGATTCCATGTCCAAGTGTGGCTTGCAACTGCAATAACAGTCACAGATACTGTAAAGTTACACAAACGGCTTAAAACCGGCATAGATTTGCAAAATATGCATCATGCAGATCTCGTCAAAAGCGCCCTTTCATTACGGGAGACTCGATCGAGGGCGTATGAGATTTTCTAATTCAACCATAGCTTCTACAAGAAAATTAGAATTCACCCCCAAAAGCCAAAAGAAGAAGGCGTCCGGAGTTTCGCTCCCTGGATGCAGAAGTTGTTTAGCTACTTGATCGTTTGAAACAGCAGACTGTGACACGAAATGCTAGCCTTTGCCCTGTGACGACCGCGAGGCTAGAGGGCGGCCTTTTAGCTCAGTTCACATCGTCTACACGCGTGATACACCATGGTATGCCATACCTTGAAGCCCATAACGGGAGCCCAGACAAATTTTAAAATGGTATTTCTATGTGTTGCAGTCACTGTTTCTATTCAATGCAATTCGGTTATCGTTTCACCCAGTTGCTATTTTGTACACGCTTTTCCATCGCAGTCTATACGATCTAATACAGCTCCAGTGGCCTATCTTTCAAAATATCTGTATATTTTTAGGGTGCTAATTAAGAGGTATACGTGTAGAGATAATTATAGATTAAGTCAAGCGATAGCTTCTGGAAAAGCACACAGTTTGTAGGCCTAATACAAGACTTTCTCAATGCTTTGCCGCACTTTTCAATATATATTCCCGGCAGGTCTTCATTGCATGACGTCACCCGACCAGAGCTCCACAGGTGACAAGCAGAGGGTCTATCTTAAATGGTTTTTTAAATGGAACTAACACAATAATATTTTTAAATGCAGTTTACAGATTAACATATCATACATATTGGGCTTAGGGAACATTTAATGTGAAAATAAAGCCGTTTAGGTTCTCCTTTAAAGCCGACTTACCCGGTGTAAGCCAGTAGTACTGTTGCATGGCTGAGCTGTTTAGCTGAGATAGAGCCTCGAATGCCCCTGGTTTATGCTGGAAATAGGCCAAGCTATCGTTACACTGTAAACAAAGAAAAGAATACGTAGTAGATTAACTACAGTCTACAAAAAAATCACTCGTAGTCTCCATCTGATCTTTTACTCCACCAAAACTATTACGACGACGTACTGTTGTCGCCAACTGTAGCATTACACAGCTAGTGCAAGTTTAGGATTTATGACGCCTTACAAATGTTGGCAGTTCTCATTCTACGCTAACCAGCTAACTGTGGCTGTTGCACGTGCTATAAGACCCAACAGCTGAAAATTTGCAGCCCGAGGATACCGGTGACACAGTATTCATCTGGTAATTGCCCAGACAATGCCAAACCTCTCGAGGGCTGTCCCAGGCCTTCTTAGGTTGAGCCGATTCCTCTTTGCGAAGAATTTTTTCGCGGTTACTAAAGCGTTGCAACAGGCGCTACTTTTAGTAAACCAAAGCCCCACAACAGCTGAAACCATGTCAGACAATCAAAAATGGGCCATTAAGAATCTGGTGATTTCTGATAAAACAAACAGTCATACTACAATACTTTCTTGATATTTCTCTCCGTAGAAACCAGGGGATGACTAAATGAATTTGGGCAATTAAAACAGCAAAGTAACAACCCGGGTCCGGTCTCTCAAAGCAATATATGAAATTAAAATCTTAATCTTGTTTTTTTAACTAATTAATTATTTTCGTAAATCAAACCGATAATAGAAAAAATAAATCAAAACTTTAAAATAAAAAATAATAAAAAAAGGAAAATGTTAAAAATAATTCACTGCCCCCACTTTAAAAAACACACCAACACGAAACTATGAAAATATCGTGATAGTCTGAGAATAACAAAATAAATATCCATGGTTAGGAGGAGTTAAGGAAGCTTCAAAGATGTTGTCAGGTTCTATAGGCTTTCTGTGAGTCGTCACCTAAACGCAACAATGAACAGGACTAAAAAAACACACATGA
This sequence comes from Liolophura sinensis, assembly GCF_032854445.1. Taxonomy (NCBI): domain Eukaryota; kingdom Metazoa; phylum Mollusca; class Polyplacophora; order Chitonida; family Chitonidae; genus Liolophura; species Liolophura sinensis. Next base: position 173,553 of record NC_088299.1, read on the forward strand.
AAAGCACGAAAAAACCAAAGTGTCACTACGTCTGGGTGCAGAAATGGGGTAGAAACGGGAACTGAGGAAGCAATGCGGTGATTGGCACCTGAGAGACGGGGGTGCGGTATGGCCTTGATTGAAGTTGGCCTGACTACGAAGGCCATAGGAGCAAAGGTGTGGATGCAAGAATAGTGCCATCTTAAGACTGAATCAATGATTTCAGCAGACGGAACGTATCACAGACGTATGTAATGGTCGCTGAGGTACAGACAATGGTTACTTCGGCGCTGGCATCTTGTTCTCTTCTCTGATTAATCCAGATTTCACTTCAGAAACGTCGCTGTGGTGAATATTATACGGCGATTATGTTGTGCAGTCGTTTCATCACTTTTCATAACAGAACATCGCTCCATGTATGCACTGGTCGTGTTTAATGCAGTTTACTACAGGGATGCCATTTCAAGAGGTCACGTTGTCCCGTTTCACCAAGAGCTGCATAGTTTTCAACAGGATAACGCCAGAGCACGCGTTTCTTTCAACTTCACAAAGAATAACGTACCTGTTTTGACATGGCCTGCCACTCGAACTTGTTCTACATATCAAGAGACTGATAGTTGCTATGAGAAGGCGTAGTGTGGCATGAATTGCAAATTTGATAATGACTTCGTCTTTGGACCTCCTTTTTTGTTCCATTTTCTCTATATTAAACTTGTGTACTTTCCAATGACACTTGTCATTACTAATGCTGACATTTGAGTGAGAATGTAATAATCCGCTCACATGAAATAAAATTTGGCGTGAATTCCACTTTTTCCCTCTGGTGCGTTCTTAAAGCGGGTCAGTATATATAAATCATAAATAAAACTGGTAACATGTAAGTGAGTGTGATTGTCATTAGTTTTCTATAATGGTGGGGGGTTTTAGGGGCGTGATATCCAATTCAAAGTTTAAACTTGTAGTCCATGAGTTATTTCTCAGTCAAAGACAAATAAAGGTATCTCAGTCACGCTTTGATTGCGAAATTGCTTATAAATTATGAATGAATTGGCTTGCGTGTTCTCTACTAAACTCACGTTTATGACAACAAGCCATGCGAGTGAGAACCAAGTCATATACAGGACTATAATGACACTGTCCAGCACATTGTACACCGTGCTGAAATGTTCTTTCCATCCTCGCTTGTACAGATCTTCACATTTCATCCATAGCAGACCTGAAAAGACAAAAGCATAGTAACACATTGAACAACACGAACCGGCGCAAAATGAAATATTGTGAAATATTGTAAAATATTCTAGTATTGCAGTTTTTCCGACCACTGTCTTCAAACCCCTTCGAAGTTGAGATTGACTGGGCAACTAGGTTACCTTAGCCTGGCGTTCACCATTAAGGGAATCGGGCAAGGAGGGGTTGACACGTATCAGTATAAATGGCTCGGGCGGGGCGTCTTACTTGCCTTCGGTAAGGCGTCTCAGTGAGGCAGCACTAAATAAAAGAGCGGTGGAAATCCGTCCTGCAACAAGGAGGCACATTACACTTACATCCACTATATGTCGCCATATGACTGAAAAATTGTTAAGTACGATATTAAACCCAAGAACTCACTCACTGTGTGATAAGCTCAAATCTTGCCGCGTTGTCGACGATTCTCCTTTGCTTCGTTGCAGGGAGATACCGTGACTAAACTGACAATGTCTAACAGTTCATTCCACTTACAGGTTAATATTAACTAGGCCATCCAATGAAATCTCTCAGCACATATCTTCATTTACATATTGATCCTAAAAATCCAAATTTCAGACGGACTGGTTACAATATCTCCTTCGCTCTGGCACTTTATTTAGCGAAGTGTGTGGCATGTATTGGAACGTAAGCAATGGTGCTTGGGACAGTATAATGATAAGTTACAATGTTTTTACGCAAGAAAGTAACTGAAGTGAGACTGTCAAAAAAAGTAGATCGTATAGGGCGTATAGGTTTAGGTATCGTCTTCCTCTCATGGTCTTTGTTATGTGATTGACCCATCCTAAACGATAAGATGTCAAAAATGTGACCGACCTACAGACATATACACAAAGACACAGAATGTATTGCTGACTCTTGCACCTAAAAACAGATCGCCCCATTCTATAAATCTCTACACTGATCTCCATATTCTATCACAGTCCCTTTATCTGATGATATCTTTAATTATCATGCAGACAAACAGTTCAACTAATAACGCTGAGACAACTGATGAAGGAACCGCCATACAGACAAGCTTAGTTCTGATTTAATCAGTCTGATGTGTGGGAACTGTGTGACAATTGATGAAGGAACCGCTGTACACACAAGTTTAGTTCTGATTTAATCAGTCTGATGTATGGGAACTGTGTGACAATTGATGAAGGAACCGCTGTACACACAAGTTTAGTTCTGATTTAATCAGTCTGATGTATGGGAACTGTGTGACAATTGATGAAGGAACCGCTGTACAGACAAGCTTAGTTCTGACTTAATCAGTCTGATGTATGGGAACAGTGTGACAATTGATGAAGGAACCGCTGTACAGACAAGCTTAGTTCTGATTTAGTCAGTCTGGTGTATGGGAACTGTGTGACAATTAAATTCGAATACAGTTTTCGAAATGCATCCAAACAGATTCAGGTGTGTGTCAGCCAATCGCCCGCACGGTATTGATGTTTCTGACGATTACCACAGCACGTCTTAAACAGCATATTCCTTATGCATTCACATTAATGCAACCATATTTTCGACAAATATGAACACGAATTGGAATATTCCCTGATGTTTCTGTTATAAAAGGGGTCATCATAACATATCATAACAAAGGGAACAACATCATAAAAATACGTATGCGTTACATACACACATTTTTACAATATTGGGAATGTTTATCAGGGGGAATGGCTAAAAGTACCACGTACCTAGAGTCCAAACAAATATGATGATTTCAAATCCGTCCAAACTATATTCCCGGATAAGATATCCACCATCATGTTCCTTGAATAGATGGCTGACGTTTTGACCACGGAAATCAAACTTTACAACACCTCCAGGGTCATAGTCCAAACTCCATGCTGCAATTGCGGTGAGGAATATCAGGAAGCTGTACGCCTGCGCGGTGAATCTTACCGCCGGGGTCCGTAACACCTGCACGTACTGAAATAACAATGGGATTATTGCTCTAGTACTCATTCATATCATTTTCTGATCTTTTTTCCAACATGCTTTTTTTCTGCTTAAATCGTCTGCTTAAAAGAGTTGTTCCAAAATTTCCAGAATATATATCACATCTACAAATTGGAGAGTAACTGATAAGGTAATTTTCGTGCATCAATTTATGTATGTTATTTAATTTTTTTTATTTTAAGTCCTCAATGTACTGATCAAAGTGCAATATGCCATGTTTTTATTTAAGACAACATTAACTGCAGGTATAACAGAATATTCGATTATGCTTTCTTTTTATTATTAGCAATTAGTAAACATTATTTAAAAGCAAAATGAGGAATCGCTAATTACTGGGAACATTGACATTTTATCCGCAGTCCAGTTTGAAAACTTGATTGGTACAGCGTTACATAATCTTTGTAAGCAAATACGGATGCACACATAACATTAAATATATCCTGTCAATGCGGTATCGAAAAGAGAAGTCTAAGACATTTTAGCTGGTGCTTACTTTTGAGTGAGGCATAAAGATGAATAGAAGTGCCATGAAAGGATATGAAAGCATAAACAGGATGAAAATGAAGAATCGTTTGAGCCAGTTGGTTCCTTGTAAGAATGTACAACCTAAATACCACAGCTCTGTAAGCTTCATCTGGCAACTTGGGTGGGTGACGAACTGAAATGATATCATCCAAAACTGACGTTAAGTACAGAGATGTAGCCTATAGAATGAAGAACATTCAGGATAAGAAATTATCATTGCAGATTAAACGCCAAAAAATGATATAGTGAAACGCATTAAAAACGCACCAGAGGTAGAAAGTGGAATTGACACTAAACCAAATTTTATTTGGTGTTGACTGTGTATTACATTCACACTCAAGTCAGTTACGCATTAGTAATGACAAGTGTCATTGGAAAGTACACAAGTTTAATGGAACACATGAGTACGGCGTAAAACACTACTCAAAATAATGGAACACATCACAAGAGGTCCATAGACAAAGTCATTGCCAGTTATGACCACCCTTGTATGCACTGCGTGCCACACAACGCCTTCTCATGGACACTATCACTCTCTGAATAACAGGTTGTTGGAAAGTATGCACCCCTCGGAAACAGGGTACAACGTGACATCTTAAAGTGACATCTCCGTAGTAAACTGCATTAAAACGACTAATGCATACACGGAGCTGTGTTCTGAGATTAAAAGTGATACCGCCATAAAACCATCACACTTCCGCTGCCTCATCGACCAGTCTGCTCAACACAATCATCAAGACAACGTTCACCACCGCGACACCAGGCCCGTATACAGCCGTCGGCGTTACTGAGGTGAAATTCGCTATAGGAGAGAACGCCATGCCAGAAGTAACCATTGTCTGTTCAGTTTTATGATGGTATTGTGGTGACATCCAAACCTTGCAGTCAGGCCAATTTCAATCAGGGCTCGGCCCCTACATTTCAGTTGGTATAGCGTCCCTTTCGGGGGAGTGGGGTGGGAATGTAGATCCAGGGTCAATCCTGGTTAGGGTCATACCTGAGACGTTAAAAGAGGAAGTTGTAACTTGGCGTGCAGCTATAAGGGGATAGTGCAACGACTGGTTGGCCCGTTTCAGTATAATGGCCCGGGCATGGCCGCTTACTTGCCTTGGGTAAGTCGCGTCAGTGAAGTAGCACTAGACAGAAATCCGTGAAAATTCGATCAGCAACAAGGAGGCACATTACTTGCACTTTAAGGGCTCCTTCGTCCTCACATGACTGAAAAGTTATTGAATACAACGTGAAACCCCCAGCACTCACTCACTCACTCAATTAAGGCAATGGAGCTTTCTCGTTCCTCTGGTGTCAGTCGCGGCAATGCGTCTTCAGTACTACTGCGCTGATCAACGAACGTGCGGATAGGTCTTGAATGCCTTCCCTTCATACCCCATTTCTGCACCCAGGAGTAATGGCTCTTTGAATCCTTCGTGCTTTTCAGAAGTAAAAACATGTTTTCCAATAATGTGCCCTGATGAGTTTTGGGGATGGCTCACACTAAGGCACATGTTTGGAGCGTCCTTAACTTCTAATTATTAATATCGATATTTTTGTTATTATCAAACGGTCACGATATTTTCATGGATTCATGTTGGTGCATTTTTAAAGCGGGTCAGTATATTATCATCCCCGTGATGTATCCAGAGCAAGTAAAAATCATCAGAGGGTTGTATTTAATTCAGAGAACTATTTATGAAGATTTAAGCCAAACCTTGCTCAACGAGTGGGGTAAAATTTGGCTTAAAGTTTGTTTGTTGCATTTTGTTCCTTAATTGCCCGCTGTCCAGCTGCTAATTGGAGAATTGTTTATGTATTTATACAGATGCATGCATAAACAATTGCATGTATATGTCATCTTGTATATTATCTTGCTGTAGCAAAACTGTATTGTGCTCTGACTCAAAAAACATCATAAATCTTTATTACCAGACTTGTTTCAGACATTTTTGTTTGTTATGTTTGTTAATTGATAGCTTTTAGCTATAAATACAGGACTACAAGTGGGCTCCCAGAAACGCATAATTAACAAACATGTCTAATAAGGTAAATTTGTTAAGAAACATTGTTGTTTGTTAGTGTGAGAGGAACAGATTTGACAGTATCTTCAACGTTGAATAGGTTACTGTTTATAGAGTATAATATGATATATCAGGCCGCATCAGCGAAAAGTTTATTGCCAATAAACTGGACAATAAACATTATGTTAAGAGCAAAATAAAGTTTTTGTTACATGATGACATACACATGCAATTGGTTATACGCGCATCTCAAAAAATATGTAAGCACTTACATATGCATATGTGTAGTCTGGTAAATACTCGTTCCTGTTTTGAGGGGAAGCTTTGTGGGAAAACTGGATGGTGACGTACTGTTCATTCATTGTACCAATGGACCAGACTCGCCTCTGCGTAGGAAAACCTCAGGTGCTTCCCCTTTTTATCTCCCTAATTATCCCGCATGAGACAAGATACTCCGCTTTTCTTGGGACAACAACGGTCAAATTTTGCAAATGTGAAATGTGTCTGCTGAACACGTTATCTCCCTTTGTTGGGTTGTGAATACAATGGTCACATCGCTGAAGCGGTTTTTCTGCACTGAAATCATGGGTCTTTGCAGGATCAATTCGTTATTTGGTTACCCCGCTGACGCCGCGCCCAATATGAGGATTACCGACATCATATATTTCCGTATCCTATCACTGAGTAAAAATGTGACTAATAATACATGTAATTTAACATAGAGAAGACAGTGGATGCACGATTAAGCATAAATCTTACCTTTTTCATACCAATTTGAATTGCCCTTCGGATTCGCGCCAGAGACTCGAACTCTTTCTCCGCTGAATCATCGACTTTGTCCAGAACCAGTTCAAGCTCGTTGGATCCACGCACCTCGTTCAGAAGCCTCACTACATAATGACCGAGCTGGCGAGCAAGGACCAGGTACTCCCCCTAGTCGAAAAAAGATAAATCGTGGTGGAGCAGAACTGAGTGAATGCTTTCTTAAGACGTACATGTTAAATCGTTAAGCATATTGTTAAATGTTAATGTCAGTTACGCTAGCAGCATTGCTGACAGATACCCGACAAACAATCACACCTCATCCGATACCTTTCAAACTATGTGACATAAGACTGCCTTTTCACCAGTGCATGGGTGCTGGGTTCGAAAATTTGATCTCACTGGAGCCTTCGACATCCTCGCTTCCCTCCAACAAGGCCAAATGGCTGAAAGGTATTGAATACATTTCTTGGAATTAACATATATTATATCGCGTGAAGTTCCTGAAGATGGGTTATGAGGCGACATACATTTTGCTCCTGTTAATTGAGACCGTAATGCAAGTTTCTTAAGTATTAATACACGGATGATAACTGCATCACGAACATCTATTTTCATAAATATGGACGCAATACTTTTATCGTGAGAGTAAATGAAACAATTAAGAGTGAAGGTATTAATTTTGTAGAGTATATAATTATCAACAGCTCGACAGTGTAGTCAATTTTACTAATTTTACCAGTCGAAATATGTTTAATAATGTGTTGTGTTTCACAATCTATTATGGTTTTTTATCTTTTAAAGGTATAGAAAGATATAGCGGTTTGACAATAGGCGTATATTGGCCTATACCTGGTACATCTTCGCTGAAGCCTAACACGCAGGCTTCGAGATACGATTCCACAGAGTAACGTCCCTTTCCGACGAGACGTCAGGTACCTATATTGACTAATCAGCTAATTAGGGGTCCTCGTTAGTATCCTAGCGGGACACCTCTTGAAGTCGTTCGGATTATTAGGGATTCGAGCTTCAGGCTTGAATCCCTACTTTATCTGTTTGGATTGATAGTCTGTGGAAGACTATTTGCTCTCGCTACAGATTATTTTTCTTCTTCTCTGACAACTGTTTTTTTTTTCTTTTTTTTTTTCGTCTTGCTAGAAAAATGTGTATTACAGCCTTTAACATTACACTCAAGTTCATCACTAAATCGCTTGGGCAACCTCCTGAAGTACCGAAAAATTTAATGCAAATCGGTCGGGAAAATGTGGAAGCTCGCCATTGGTCGTTTTAGTCACGTGATGACCTGTTATTGAATTTTAAAAAAACCATGAGAGCAATTTGATGCAGTTTGATCTGCTGAAGACCAACCCGGTTTTAGTTTTTCCCTACGATGTATACTTTTTCATTTAATTACAATTAAAGTTCATTTTATTGTCATTTTCAAATGTCACGTGACCGGACATAGTAATAGATGTGAAGCTGAAAAATGGTCAGTTGATAGATCAACTACTGGTCTTTATTTTTGACTAATGACCTCTGCGATACAAGCAGCAGTTTTCTCCCAAATTGCGTTTAAAAACTTATTTCATTGTCAGTTCGTAAAATTGCAACATTTCGAAAACTGCTCAAAGAAGAAAAAAAAATTGCAGTTTTATAAATGAACATTTCATGCAGCTTTTAATGTTTTGTACCGTTTAGCCAGTCACGTCATTTAGCAGCCATTTTGAATTTTATTGATACCCTTTAAAAGTCTTCCTCTCCAGAACGGTTCATGACCTGTTGAGGAAATTTCACTTACAGTGTTTAGGTGGATCGCTGTGCCCATATTGAAAAATAATTTTTCTTTTGTATTCACACACCTTCTGTAATTGATCAGTGAAATTAGCTTAAAAGTAGGTGAATTCTAAAAACGGCTTAAAATGATCAGAATTACCTTTATGCTTTGTGTACTTTTCATGTTATGACCAAAAAGCCATAAAAATTTGAAGCCATACCCCTGCGCATATAGACACAAAAACTGATAATACCGCCCATTCAAATAACACTGGAGCTTTGTGCTAGACACCACAAACCCGTTCATTGTAGAGTGCTGGCTACGGGCCGTGTGTTCTAATTTCGTCTGGCGACAGGAACAGTAAATCAAGAAAACAATCTCTCTATACATGTGTCTCAGCACTACTATTTCAGAGAAATTTTTTTCCTTTTCACTGTCTTTCACCGTCGCCCCAATGAGCACCGCCCCACGCAGTCATCTGTTCAAATCCAGTTCATTCTTGTCAGTTTTTGTTCTCTTGTTTTCTTCAATTACCATGGTATTATTAGGCACCAGACTACCAGTCCTAGCAGCCTGGGGTTCAAATCACGTCTACTCCTTACCAAATTAATTTTCGGTGTGAGATTCTTGTGAGATCATGACGCCGGGTTAGCTGAAATAGTATTGTTTTCGTTAAAAATACGAGATCTGGTTTCGCCTAGGTAAATGCAATTCACTCGTTCGGAGAGTATGTTGTCTACTATGGATTATCTCTACTTTTTTATGGTTAGACAAACAAGGGGTCTTTCCAGAAGAGAATAGAAGCTGATAGGTTTGAAAGTGGAAAGTTTTAGAAAATGTGCTAAAAGCTGTGTGTACAGATTGTCCGGAAGCCTGCAGTTCTAATTATTACTATTCTCACCAATTTTGTCATGCATTTTATGAGAAAATGACACATGACACACAGCGTATGTTCTTCGTACCCATCCATACTTTGTGTAACACTGCAAAGCATGTATATGTTAATATGCCAAATGTGGTAAATCTGCCTTTGTACATTATTCGAAAGCGTGCATGTGCTGTGTTTTTTTGACACAGGTCCATAATTTTCACCATACATGCAGCTCTTTATATACAGCGATTTTCAGGTTTAGAGCTGTAACAGTTTTCTGTCACGTGAGCTGTAAAAATGGGGGAAATTGCGTTTTATCGCGTTTTGATCGCAATTTGCGACAAAAAATGTATACATCGCACGAAAGTAAAACTAAGACCGGATTCGTGATCAGGACGTCAAATGACGTCGGGTGGCATACTTACAATATTTCTACACTCATCCTAGACACGAATAGAGTGTATATGCATTATATAACATACACTTGTAATGTGTCAAAATATAGTAAATCGGCCTTTTGTGAAATTTTGAAGCCCTGCATATCCTGTATCTATTAAGACAGCTCACAGATTTTCAGCATACATACAGCACATATATAGTCCCTTCTACCCCGCAATTTTGAACTTTACAGCTGTATGTTTTCTCTCCCGTGACCAGGTTTGTGATCACGACGTCAAGTGTTAGGAAAGTTTATTGTATAATATGGATTACCTTCCCTTTTTTTTGCTCGTATTAGACAGATTTGAACGGTCTGTGGTAGAGAAAGTGGAAAGTTTTAGAGAGTGGACGCTAAAAGATGTGTATATAGACCGCTTGGAAGCCGTATAACTGCATGCAGTTTTAGTTGCTATTATTCTTAGTGAACTTGTAATATTGCAACGTCTCAAAAAAACTTAATGTCTTAATGAGGAAAATATGAAACAACCTTTGACAGTTTGTGCTGTTTTATAAGTCACATAATTTAGTGGCCATTTTAAATTTCCTTAAAAAGCTAAAAAAAAATCTTCTTCTTTTGCACAGCAGTTAAACCTATAGCGATAAACCTTTCGTGAACAGTTTTAAGTTGGATCGCCCTACCCAAACGAAACCCTTTTAGTTTGATATACAAATAAGGCCAAAACTGACCAATGAACTCACTCAAAAGTAGGTCAGTTTTTAAAACTGCTTAAAATAATGTCACGATTACACATTTGCAAGAATTTTTTCCGAACTTTGTGTTCCTTTCCAAGTTATGACCAAAAGACCAACAAAAAATTGACAAAACCGTCCTATGTATATAACACGGAAACTTCACTCCAGTTTACCGTAGGAAAGGGCATCAGCTCTGCAACAATGTATTCTTTCTGTCTTTTGTCCTCGACAAGGCAAATGTCAAAGTTCAAAGCTTCTTAATCTATATGTTAGTCTCCAGTGCTTGGGCAATAGTAAATGCTGCCTGGCTGTCTAGGTTTCAAATCCAGTACATCTCTTTCCCTTTTTCTCGTGTTTTTCCCTATTTTCATGTATAGACACCAGGCTGCCAGAAGTGGTAATAGACTAGTGGCGTGGGCTCCGGCAATGCTGTTGGATAACAGCTTTAATTTTAACACAGAATATAGAAATATAGAAACCTAAAATGTAAACTAGAATACATAGAATAGAAAACTAATTAAAAAGGTTTACACTGGGACGTCACCGTACGGTCGTAATGGCGTAACTCGAAAACGTGTTGTCTGGTATGACTGATTGACTGATGGACTGATTAATTAATTGATTGATGTTTAACGCCGTGCTCAAGAATTGTCACAGAAAAAGTTCAGGTTTAAATTATTTGTAGAGGAAACCTGAGTGCCCAGAGTAAAACCGCGATCTTCGTGAGGTACCTGACAAACAAACTGCCTGATAGACGAATAGTGTACTTATGCAAGAGTAGACAAGCTTCGGTGCTCATCTTATTTATCATAAGTAAACATGACCGCTGGCAGGCCGTCAGACCCGACATAGACGTAAAGGCACATCGGCTCTCGAAGAATTTATTATCTAGAATCACGAAGGATTGTAAAGAAACGAATTTCTTCCAGGCCTTATAAACAACGCTACATTTGTAACACCGTTCCCATCGACAACGGAGAGTTAACATTGCCTGCATCACAATAATGAAGATCCGATGCAAAATGCACCACTGTAGTTATCATAGTTAGCTTTAATGACTTACCAAAAAACATTTCTCAATCATTTTTGCCTCAAAATTCCAACATTGTTACAAACAAATAACGTCGTCTTACGTTAGTCAACCCGCTGTGAGTTCAAGTCCAGCTGATGCTGGCTTCCTCTCCAACCATACGTGGGAAGGTCTTCCAGCAATCTGCGGATGGTCGTGGGTTTTCCCCAGGCTTTCCCCGGTTTCCTCTCACCATAATGCTGTTTGCCGTCGTATAATTGAAATATTCTTGAGTACGGCGTAAAACACCAATCAAATAAATAAATAAATAAACAAATACGTTACTCAACTGTTCATTGTTTTCAAAAATTTTGTTCTCTTTGTATTTCACATGATTCTGTTTTTTTTTATTTTTATTTCTGAGTGTGCCGTCCAGTTGTGAAGTTTTAGTTTTAACTCAGTTTATCCACGTGTTGAAACATTCACCTAAAAACCCTTAATTATTCCTTATAACCCTACCAAGAAGAACATTGTTAACACAAATGGCAGTTCTTAATATAAACACCCGTTTATCATAACCATGGAGGTGCAATATATTCTATTCTACCGCCATCGTATAGCAGTCCACATATGTACCCTTAAACTATGTATAGATGTAACAATGAGTCCAGCCATATTTTTTTCCATTCATTGTACGATATGCAAGGGCTTTGTTCAAATCTCGTCAATTCAGCCACGTTTTATTTTTCTACTTTTGCATGAATTTCGCAAATATTAGCCTCTTTGATTTGTTTTCTTTTACACCTTCTTATGTTTTAACGTGCACTGTAAAGTGGTGACTGTCCGACAAGATGTCAGCACTAACAGAGGTACCGTACAGGTGTACACGCTTCCTGATTGGCTGGCGGTAAATCTGGAGGCGTAGCCGTCGATCAGTCAGTTACTCAGTCGATAATCTTTTTCCGTGAAGACAATACCCATTTATTATTTCACAATTCTGAAGATAATGCGTGGTGACAAGTACCATTCTTTGCCATGATGTGATCGATCGCAGGAAGTGTTAATTAAACAAATGTCATTAGCGTTCCCACTCTGGGGTGTAAGAAAGTGTGTGCAAAGTCATTAAAGCGGATGCCAAGAGATGGACCTGCCAAAATGCAGATAGATATTTTGATGCGCCCCGAAACAATGCCCTTCATTTAATTCGCCAAACACGGAATAAAAACGCTAAAATTTGGTGATCAATCATCAGAAAATCTACTTCTCTATGTGTAGTGTAAACACCAACTGCCGGGATACAGAAAATCTCTCATTTTCGAAATTATTCCCTACCTGAAGAAGGAATAACTGCCTCAGTTTTATTTCGTGCGGTTGTCATGGTTGTGTTGCCCCTCATGTTCACCTACACCTACACGTGTCAAACCAAGAAGGGATTTCCTCACTGTGAAAACGAGACGCACTCTCCTTGCAAAGGTTGTATTACGACACAGCAATGCTTCTGTCAGGAGAATTCTCAGGCGATTGCGCCAATTCTCAGCCAATGAAACATCGGCAAGTTGAGCAATGGAGGTAGTCAGTATTAGACCGGATGTTGTCAGATCAGGGGAAAAAACAAGGGTCTAGGTACTGAACTACATTTTCACGGTCCACCTTTATGTACGAGTCAAATTTGGCCTACGATCGTGATGGTAGCTTCAGAAAATTACAATCTCCTTACAATTCCTTTGTGCAAGCTGGGCAATTTCAGTTAATTCATGATTTACGGTTTACACTCGATTGCAGCTACAATATCTTTGTCCAAGCGGGACCAGGAAGCCGCCAGGCCAGTTTACACCTTGTCTACAAGCCGCCGTGCTCGCATGAGGAGACTTCACTGCATGCCGTACCTTGAATGAACGAATGAATGATTATGGCTTAACGCCACATCGGCAATGTTTCAGCCACATCGTGGCTGGAACAAGGTGAAAGCCGTACCTTGAAGCCCGTGGCAGAGAAAACGTGTAGCCAGACGAAATTTAAACTGATATTTCCTTGAGTTACCAATCGCTGCTTCCATTCAATAAGTTTAAAGTGTTGGGCAACAGCCCACTATTCTCACTTCCACTCACAATTGCCCCGGCCCGACTGCATGGTTACTAGTGTCCCGCAACGACGTTACTTTCACACTATATGTTCCCCAGACATGTTTATGCTATGTTAGTTTGTAAACTGGACATAAAAAAGTGGATGTTCGATCACCACATTCTACCCTTTTTCTTCCGTTTTCGACGTTTTAAGTAATCGGAATCTACTCAAACTATCTGTCTGCAGTTTGGAAGGCGCAGCGCTGGGGACCTACTTCAAGGATCTTATGCAACACCGTTATCTTTCATAATATTCGTTGTAAAACTGTTCCACCTACAATAATTGTAGATTAAAGAAAACTAATACGAAGTATATGTCAGGTCAAAACCAATAAACATTGTTCACAAATATGTGCTGGATGCATTTTTTTTAGAATTTTTCTTCCTAGTAAAATGCAATTTACGACAACCTTTTTTGAGAATATATCGGGACCTGTGACGTCACATGAGGTTTTTGCCACTTAACATATAGACTGCCACATTTCTACATTAAAAATGCATATACATATATGTCCAATTATGAATACATCCGCCGAATGGACTTAGAAACGAGCTGTTTCAAGGAAAACATATCAATGTGACGTCACTGATACCGCCTGGTTCACAATAGATCATCGTTGAACCTGATCTTTTAAAACAGTTTTATTAGGTTGGAAAAATCCTTAAAAAAATACATTGCACTAATTTCTTGGACAGTTTTTATTGGTCTTTCACCTGATATATACTTCATCTTAGTGTTTTGCCTTTGAGACGTACCATGGTTTCTGGAAAAGCACACAGTGGGTGAGTGCTTTGCAAGGCTTTTCATTACACAATCCCGGCAGTGTTTCATGACATGACACCGCTTGGCGAGGGCTTCACATCCGACGTGACAGACAGACGGTCAAATATTAATGCGCAGCTGGTTTACATTGTATTTTAAAATTGAGTTTACAGACTGTGTCTAGGGAGTATTTTGTGCGAAAATAAAGACGTTAGCATTTCTTTTAAAACACTCACTGTGGGGAGTATGAGGAGTGGGGACGAAAATTGCAGTTTCTTTAATGTGTTGACTGAATAAAAGGAGAGGATAAAAAGTCGATGTTAAGACGACAGCAGTGGTCCACATGCAGTGATAATATATTTCGTCACATTTTTTTTTCAAATGTAGGACCTGTAAATCGGATTGCTTACCTTAAAATACTTTTCGGTGTGGGACAGAGCCATCACTTCCTGCCTCAAGTCAAAAGCCTCGTCAAAGGGATCCTTGCTTGCAAGGGTAATGTATGACTCACTGGCCAATCCGCGGTAAGTATTCAATCTCCTGTGAGCGAATCGCAGACGGTCTCTCTTCATGCGTCGGTCACATATATTACAAATACAACAGGGGGCGTGTGGGCGTGATATACTTTCTCCTCGCAGCAGTAACAGTTTTACTACACCAAACAGGTTTTTCTGAGATGCCAGAATCAGAGGGGTAGTGTCCAAATAAAAGTTGGATGTCAAAGGAAAGTCGCCGTCCAAAATGCCGACGTTTGTGCCTAGCCTGTTGAGCGTGACTTTGTGTTTCTTGACGTAGATCGGATGGCGCAGAAGCATCATGGCGATTGTCTCTTTACACAAGTTAATGGCGTGCAGCAAAACAGTGTCCATTGTCTTCTTACTCGACTTGTTCATCAGCAGATCAATCAGCTGAAATGGTATCCCAAAAATCAGTGGTTAAAATAAACAGGAAACGGAAGAGAATATATGAGGTTAGTTCATCTGTATATCAAGCGTCATCCACCATCTTATTTCTTATAGCATACACTTTTACGTAAGACCTGCAGTACGTTACAGTTTTTCTACCTTCTGCCCTGAGGAGAAAATTAAATATATTGATTATTTTATTTTATAAGATATGTGGGGGGGGGGGGGGGTACAGCGCAATGACCACGTGGCCGCTCACCAATGCAATTGCCTTTAGTTCATGTTCAGCCCATGCTGGCTTCTTCACCGATCGTACGTTGGAAGGTCTGCCTACGACCCGAGGACGGTCTTTCCTTCTGTTGGCTAAGTACTGTATATACCTACCGCAAGGCCCACACAAGCATTTCCTTCCGTGATAACACCTTTTTCGCATTTTTTAAACTCTGATAAACAGCTCTATGAGTTGCCCTGTATGTCGCTCAGTCCGTTAAATTATGACGATCCTAACGTTTAGGCCTAGCGAAGGACCTGACTGCAAGATGACACCTTTTTTGCGTAATATCACAGCTATTGCTTACTTGCGCTTGTTTTTAAAAATAGACACCGGGAATAATCGTCTAAACCACACATGGCGCGTGTACACACAATTGGCCTCTATACTACAGCTGTAAATCTTAACAAAAGGCTGATATAATTATATGAATGAGAAATGGAAAGGAACTCAAATGACCCAGGTGAAAATATCGAAAGAGAAAGGGTGAGTTATTATCGACAATTTATGTCTTTGATTGTGAACATAATACCTGCAGGTTATCTCTCTCCATGGCAATGAGTAACGGTGTCCTGCCCAGAATGTCCACGCAGTTGACGTTAACCCGATCTTCATCCGCTAGCAGTGACTTCACTTTACTCAGGTCTCCCACCTCTGTGGCCTCTAATAGCTCCTCTTCGTGTTGTCCAGGCGACTATAAACAAAACATGCAGTGAAATAAGCAGATGAGTCAGGTTATGTAGTCGAAAATGTTTGAATTCATGTTATCGTGAGTGTGTTGTTGAGTAATTGTGAGTGAGATATATCGTCTTAAGTATGTTATCTCGTAAAGTCGACACACAAGCAATTATTTTATTGAGTGATGAATAATAAGATGATATATATTCTCGCAATAATATGATATTGTGTCACTGCCCATTATGTTCTCGCATGTTAACCGTAAGTCTCCTTGAATGTGTGTCATTGAGTAATCACAATCTTAACATACCTCCAATAGCTGTAACACTTAAAAGCAATTGTGAGCGAAGTGTGCTCAAATCGATAACACACAACTGCCGTTCTCATCATGGTCGCTGGGTCTGTTCTATTTCGCTAATAAAATAGGAGTGCTAGGTTGTACTATCAAAACGTCAGTTTTCTTCACAATTTGACAATTTACATTTCCTGAGGAGAAAGGCAAAATGGATTTACATCTTGGTTAGGCAGTTATGTTTACAGGTGAAATTATTACCATTTGTGGCCAACAGGTACAAAGAGGTGGCATTAAACAAGTATATAGGTACTATGTCTGGATAAACGCAACTTGGGTAACAGTGCGTTTTTTCAACGTCCCCTTAGCAACCTATCCAAAACGGCAGATTGCTGGTATTGCAAGCCAGTGATGGGAGTGAACAGCTTGATGCTGGCGGTGATCCAGAATTCAGTTGACGGCACACAAACCAATGTCTCCGCGCCACTGCAGTCACAGTTCTGAGCCACGTTGGTGTTAGCTACACAGAGTGTGACCCGAATTGAAAATCGCCTCTACATGGTCATCAAATTGTCGGCAACGCTATCATCTCAGGAAGCACCTTCCATTTCAGCTTCGACAGAATCTCCTAGTTACTCCACGAAATAAGTTCATTTCTTAGTTTGACTTCAATTCCTTAAAATTATCATTCCTCTGTCGTCGCAAAACTATTATATTCGAATTTAGAGCTCCAGCTGAAATGGACAGAAGTTGGCTATCACGTGCCTTGATCTGATTGGATGATTTATTTGCCACCCATTTCTTTGGCATGGACTTGCCCAAAATCATAACAGCACAACCTAGGCCGTTACTTATTAAGAAAATTGAGAGAGCGGGTGTTTTCGGTGTTATTTCCCCCTAATTACTCCATTCTTAGAGAGAGGACAACTCCCGTCTGCTGTGCATTATCTAGGTGATTTGAACATAGTAAACTACGTTTTATTTCTGAAGTCAACAACTAGTCCTAGATACAGTGATATGCTATTGTATCTAGGAGCCATTTAACATATTGTGATTTATTGCTGAAGAATCGTGAGCTCGGTCATATGTGCACTAAGTGTGCTACTGAACCATTTTGTGGATTAAAGGTGAGTGTGCGTATAGAGTTATCGTAGATGATATTCTTCGTATGTGTAGACATTTTACTGAGTAACAATGAGCTAGGTGATATATCTACGTAAGTGTTTTCTTGAGTAATCGTGACTTGCCCAAAATGGTAAAACTATTATGTTCTATCAGTTCAGCAAATTCTCTTAATTTGTTTGTTTAGACTTCACCAGATTACCAAATGATACATCCTAGTCAAGTATTTTCCTGAGTGGTGGATGGCATGATATATCCTTGTTGAGCATACATCCATATTATAAATGAAATTCAACAAAAGTTTTCACCACATCACTTTTGGTAAACATCGGCAAATTGATTGAGCATAGATACCGCCCAGAAAATCGAAAATAATCCGAAATTTTCTATTCCATGATGCCTGACGAATAAACTTAATTTTGAAAAATATCACAACGTTTTCATTCGGTGTCACCACAACACAAGGGATCCCCTAAAACAGTGCTGACGTGTCACTAAATATATGTCCGACAGGAACAACACGCAGAAATCAAATGCCAAACTGGAACATTACTGAACCATCTTGAATAGAAATACACTTAGTGCAACACTTAACAACACCGTCCGTGACAGTGATATTTTCACATCCGAAATATAGCTGAGGGGTTTCCTTGGTAGAGGGCGCAAGCAAGGTAAGGGAGTTCAGATTAGTCCCAGAAGAGTGTTGACGTCATCATCTTATACAACACCTTGCATCAGATGGCTTGTACCGTACGTATCTGATAAACGTATATTTCAAGTAGTGAGCGACAATGCAATGATCGACACCTTAATCATCGTTAAAATTCGGAGATATGTAGATGAAACTCTAATCAGCAATCATTATTAACGTTCAGCCAATCGCACGCCAACACCCAGCTGCTATAAAACAAAACTGCTGTTGTCAATTTCGTAAAACTTCGTACAGCAATTGTTTATTTCATACGGAGGAAGACGCATGATTTACATGTATAAGGTTCATAACTTGTAAGTACTCTCGTACCAAACTGGGAAATCCAGGGTGAAATAAAGGACCTGTCAGCAAACTCTTATTTCTACTGGCACACTTGCATCCAGTATAATTGTTATACATTTGGCCTTATTCTGTGGAATTTCAGACCATCATAATGGCCCAAAACGAGCTTTTTGTTTTCTTTCGCCAGATACACGGTTTCATTTACTCGAAAAGAATCTGTGGTTCATTTCGAAGGAAATGTGTCGGTCACCTAAAGGTAACTGCGTATGCATCAGCTGTTATGAGAAGATCAAAAAGCACAAGACTATATTAACACACAAATGGAACATTACACAGCGTCCGTAATGCCTAATGACTGCCACAGTTGCTGCTGGTGAGCCGTCAATAACTTATCTGTGAGGCGGTTAAATTACTATAATCACAGAAAGATGCATCTGTGGATATTACAGAATCTTTGTTCTCTGATTCTATCCCCCTGCTCATTCCAATGATGTTAGCGAAAGCATAATTTCCTCGAAAGTATTCTAAAATGTATCATACTGTATTTCACGATGTGGTCTCGCCGAACAAGACGTAAAACAAAATGATGTGAATTCTGGGAGCCATTTTGGGAATTTTATCCAATCAAAGGCGTTGCATTGCACGGTCTAGACTGTGACTGTGCCTTTACCCATCCACTCCATGAAGTCATAGCTAATAACACAGCACCACTACCATTTTAGAATGACTGAATTACGTGTTTATTCTAGTGTATACGGGACTATTTTCACACAATGCTGTGGTACAGGTTCGTGCCATTTAAAGACCATCACTGGTACAAAACTTGTTGATTTATGAGCCGTATAATATCGAACAACTTATCAAAAATTATGTTGGACAAAAATAACATAATATACAAATATATGTACGTTGTCCATTTTAGTATTTAGCAAGCAGTTTGTAAATAAAAAATAGTTAGTGAAAAATTCCTTAGGGTTACCGATGGTTAATTGGAACTAAAAGATCGTATAGAGTTTAAAAATTGTCAGAAGTAATAGTTTTGTTTTCTCTAAATTTGTCACAACCGATGTGACTTAATTTTAATTTGAATCTTAATTTGCTTCATTTGTCTTTCTTGCAGATCAGGGATGTTTTTTTATATTTTTATAAAAAGCAGTAAAAAAATTCAAGCGCGATGTCGCAGCCGAGGTGCTTTTTCGGATTTCGGCGATAATTAGGTCAGCAAGAAAACTGATCTTACAATCCACCACTACTGCACTTCAGATAAAATCATCTTCCTGCATGCAAGCTTGATACTGCTCTATAGGCTTCCTTATAACCTTTGTGTTACTCTACATATAAAAGTCTTCCGAAGCCTACTCTTTCCATAGTGGCCAGCGTACATCCTCGAGGGCATTTTTAGCCAATCATTCATCTCCCTTGTAAGTCTATAGTTTTCTTGTTTCGAAGCAAAGTTCGGACTTGATTCATTCCTTGAAACAGCAATATACACCAGCAATAAGCAGTGCTATGAACGGTGATGTGCTTTTATCGAAACAAAAAGGCAGCGGAAAGTCACTGTCCTATCGATGATAGCGAAAGATGTCGATCCGCCAATATAGCTCATGTTGTTGTTGTTCCACCACTAATTTGCATCATGCCTATTTTGCCCGAAAATGACCGCCCCGCCCCCCCCCCCCTCATAACATTTAACAAATCTATGTGCAAGGAGTTATTTTTTTATGCTAACACTCCTTCTACGTTTACTGTGAAGCAAATGTTTTATTGGCAAACTTGGCAATACACCCACATTCCATGTTGTTTTAAACTTTAAACGGCGTCAGTAACTAAAGTGCCAGTCGTGGAATCTGATTGGGTCATGAATCATGCATATTTATGAATGACAGTTCAGGGCTTTGAAGAGTTAATGTGGTTCAGTCAAATCAAGGTAGATGATGTTGGACATCGCTAGCTAAATGGTTAAATGAAGATGGATAAAGTGGGAGGAGTGGATACATTTCATGAAAAGCAGCCTTGCAATCTTATCTCTCTACCACTGATTTAATGGTTAATGAGTACAGTCATACTGCAAAGTTTTGATAAGAATGTCAGTCCTATCTCTCCTCTCTCGTGGTCCTTTCCTGACGTTAGATCTACATGTGCTTTATCGTATTACTTATATTTGTAGTCGAGTCGGGCGAACACCATACAGGCAAATATATTTTGTCCCAGTATCAACCTCAAAAACTTTTATTTAATGCGTAAAATAGCAACACTTTTGAAAAGCAATCAACTGAACATTAATAGAAAAATATTTATTGCCTTTTTCTGATACTTCAAATACTAGTTTTTCGTTGGAAATAGACGATAACCTTTTGTTGTCATACATTAAGCAATATGATCTGGCTATAATATATTGCCCCTTTCAAATCAATGTTAATTTACAGTTGGTTTCAGCGATGTGACTGTATACTAATTAGATTTCACTCACCTTTCGTGAAGCTCTAAGGAAAATGCCGCGGTAATTGACAACCGGGCTTTGCAATTAATGAGACCAAGATTTCGGACAATCGAATTTGCCAACGGGTATTTTTTTGCGATTTCTCACAGAATGCATGAAAGCCTCCATTTTGACATGTGATGTGACAGATCATTTTGGTCCAATCAGAGTAAGTAAAGTACTTTGTTTGTAATTTGCTCCATCTTATTACCAGGAAAGTTAATACTGCGCTATGGGCTTAGTAATAGATGATGTTCAACATCGCTAGCTTGATTAAATGAAGAGTTCATTCCAGATATTATGGATCTGTTCTGAAACGTCCACGCTACCCATTTTTTTACAGTGTTCAAGCGTACGTCAACACTCATGAACACTTCATGAACTTTAGTTTCTTTGAATTATGAATAAAGTTTGACCTATACTAGGCCTATACTAAAACACGGCATGCAGCAATTCATCATACGATCACGAGGTTGGCCAAGCACGCGAAAATCACCATACTTTGCTGCAGACGTATTATTGCGGCCTATTTCACGCATATCCAAATTTCGGTTCGGCTAGCTGAAATGACATCCAGCAAGGTTTACAGCAAAGTGAACTCTTACTTGCATGCTGTTTAAGGTATCGGTAAATGTTAAAATATAATTATTGGTAGATTTCAAACTTCATATTTGAATCCATCATTATTTTACTTGGCTCAGATTTCTGCTTGCCTTGACTTCCCCATATCACATATATTCTGACTTTATACTAAATTGTTCATTTTATTGTCTTTTAAATATTCACAAAAATACGTATCACCCTATAATACACTTTACATGTATCTTATTTTCGTGCCCTTCGTGAATTGTAAACCATGTATAGTCATATACCACACCATGTAGTCATAAGCTGTTGTGTGGAGGGAAGCGTTCATTATACATCGTTATACATCAGCAAGAAACTAAGCACCATTCAGAAGAAAAAAGCTACAGAGGCGAAACTGTGAGTTCCCCCTAACTGGAAAAAAGCAGGGAACAGAGCAAGCGTATGCATAAGAAAACAACAATGCATGCGCACAGGACCAAAATGTTCATGGAAGGAAACATCCATGCGCACTCACATGTTCTCAAAAAGAAACAGCCATGCGTAACCACAAAGCCAAATGTTCACAGAGGAAACCAGTCATGCGTACTCAAAGAACCAAAATGTTCATAAAAAGAAACAGCCATGTGTACTCACACAACCAAAATGTTCACAAAAGCAAGGAACCAGGCGTACTCACAGAACGAAAATGATCACATATGAAAACAGCCATGCATGCCCACAGAGCCAAAATGTTCACAGAAAGAAACAGCCATGTATGCCCACAGAACCAAAATGTTCACAGAAGCAAACAGTCACGCGTACCCACAGAACCAAAATGTTTACAAAAGCAAACAGCCCTGTGTATTCACAGAATCAAAATGATCACAAAATGAAAAAGTCATGCGTACTCACAGATCCAAACTCTTCACAGAAGCAAACAGTCATGCGTACTCACATAACCAAAATGTTCACGAAAACAAACAGCCATGAATACCCCCAGTACCTCAGAACACCAAAATGCCACACACACACACACACACACACACACACACAGAGAGAGAGAGAGAGAGAGAGAGAGAGAGAGAGAGAGAGAGAGAGAGAGAGAGAGAGAGAGAGAGAGAGCTCACGCAGAAGTACCCACATTACTCATAGACAGTAGATCACTGCACCTAGAAAACGACAGTCAGTCTTAGTGACATGATATTTACCTGATGCATCGCCTGAGTTCCCCACGACGACAACATGAACACGGTCTTCAGCTGTAGGTTGCGGCGATTTTCTCGAGAGTTTCTGTCAGAGAGTCCCAGCTAAAAATAAGACATAACATGTCACTGTTAATCAAATAAATCAAGTTGGATGAAAGGTTCATTTGAAAAAAAAACACATGCAATATATAGCTGCGGTGACGCAGTAAAGCCAAATTATACTCATATCAGGAAGCAAAGTACATCGTGGTTTCCAGTTTCATAATTGGGCAATTGTGAACACTAAACACAAATGATACGGATCCCATGCTTAAATTGGGAATAATTATATGACTAACATCCTAATTACACAAAGTACGGGTAAAAGCTTGTATATCCAGGCAAAATCGGCCCGCATTTTGCCAGAACACCAAAACCATAAAGGCACTGTAATTGGTGACACAATACTGGGTTACCGGTATGGATATACGGGGGTACTTAGTCAGGACAACCAAAATCATTATCGTAATGGTTTGTGACAGTCGTAACCATCATCGTAATGTTTTGTAGCTTAAACATGTGCCTGGTCTAAATATAGTAGGGTCTTTTGTCAGGGAAACTAAGCTACTACCGCAATGTTTTGTAGCTTAAAGATATGCCTGATCTGAATATACTAGAATATTTCGTCAGGGAAACTAAGCTACTACCGCAATGTTTTGTAGCTTAAAGATATGCCTGATCTGAATATACTAGAATATTTCGTCAGGGCAACCAAACCATTGGCATAATGCTTTGTAAACTAAACATGTGCCTGCTTTGAATATAATAGGTTATTCGTCAGGGTTACCAAATCCATTATCGTGATGTTTTGTAGCTTTAACATGTGCCTGGTCTTAATATACTAGAATATTTTGTCAGGGCAATCAAAACCATTATCGTAATGTTTTGTAGCTTAAACATGTGCCTTGTCTAAATATACTGGGGTATTCCGCCAGGGCAACCAAACCATTTATCGCAATATTTTGAAACCTAAACATGTGCCTGGTCTGAAAACCAATATAATTATGTTAAAGGACATGACCTTCGAATTTTGATTGGGTTTCAGTTCCTTCTAGAATCTTTTTTATAAATATAAAATCCACGTTTACTTAAGTCAGTTATAATATAAGTGAATAATTAAGTATTTTCTATAACGTGACGCACGTGATGTATGAAGGCAGTGCAGCACCAACAAAATACTAATGTCAGCTCACACTATTTGGTCATAAAGCAGAGCTCTGTTGTGGTTATTTGCCAAAATGTATGTGCACAAATCATATCAAAGAGATTTCCTTAAAGTGCTACTTTTGTTATAATAACGGACGCAACTAAGCACGTTCAAACCAGAAATGTAAAAAAGTTAATACGAATATGAGCTGTTTGATGATGTATATAAGCCATTTTGAGCCTAACTCACTGGCTGACATGGATTGCGTGACGTCACAAGTAGACACCTGCTCAGACTGTTTTCGTTACCAAAAACACCAGCGCAATAAGGTAGATTCATAGGTCATTCGGTGCAAATTACCCGTTGTCTTAAGTGACTTTTTCACCTCATAATCGTGTTTTACACTTGGTGATTGGTGATTAATGATGAAGAGAACAAACTCTACATTTTCCAGTTTTCAGTTCTGTACGTTCTCTTTCCAGTCAAAGTAGAATTAAAGGTAATTAGGGGTGACCTTGTTTTGAGTGACCTCTCCACCACATAATATTGTCATAAGTTGGCGATTTTTACTGTGTCGACTATGCTCAACATTTTACAATTGGATTCAATGTTGTAAGTTTTATGTCAAATAACTCCCTAATTACCACTAATTAGCCTTTGTCTTAAGTAGCTATTCCACCATGAAATTTTGTCTTAAGTGGCAGATTCTTAATGTCATTCCCTACAGTGTAGCACTGAGGTCATACCTATAGACACCAGGTCAAAAAAATCTGAACAAGGATTTCTGTACTGAGATAGACTATGTACCTCTGCTCCACCAAACAATCAAAGCTTTTATAGCTCTCATGCCAGCTGTTAGACGGCTGATGGAAGCCCTATGCAGTATTTGTAATTCAATATACTAGCTGCACAGATGGTTTACGTCATTCACATTTAAACGTATGAACCCAATATCAGTAATTTAACAAACATTATTTCTTGTTCACTCATATTTAAGCAAATCGTCTGGAAGAAAGTCCTATCCAGCACAGCCGCCTCCGTGGCTCAGTCGGTTAGCGCTCTAGCGCAATGTAATGACCCAGGTGTCTCGCACCAATGCGGTCGCTGAGAGTTCAAGTCCAGCTCACACTGGCTTCCTCTCCGGCATTACGTGGGAACGTCTGTCAGCTACCTGCGGATGTTCGTGGGTTTTCCCCAAGCTCTGACCATACGTTATTTATATCGATAGGACTTATTTTATAGTAATTATCGCACTTATTTTGGTCAAGAATACATTTTGCTCAAGAACAATTCTCTTAGATGTCGTACAGGGCTTAAGTATTCACACGTATTTTTCATGAGAATGAACGCTGATCAAGCTGACAAACCTAGGTTCACTTAGTCCTATACAGGTATTCTGATTCGTGTATAGCAAACATTTATTGATAATGGATAGATCTTTCTGTTATTCTGGTACATATAAGTAGGCCTATATTTATTTACCTTTAGTAAGTTGGGCTTTCGTTATTTCTACTGCAGTGAGCGTGTATTTTATGTCTGCTAGCAACGTTACGCAGGTTAATATGGCCTAAATGAGCATGCACAAGATCTATAATCTGATTATCTCCATGAAATAATTCAAATTTTTCGATGTGGTATTATTGCGCTTATTTCTCACTGTTGGAGAAAACCGTACAAAGAACCTTTGTGAGAAAGGAATCGACAATTTACTGAGATATTTTATATTTACTGCATAAGTTTGCCCACCATTGAATGTATTGATATAAATGATGATCAGAAAATAAACTAATATAAAACAATAAGGTGTAGTGGAGACGCAATTTCCAAAAGATCGTTGATAATAAAAAAAAATCTTTATATTTTACAGACAATTAAAGTTGCAATTACCGAGTCAAACATCGTATAACATTTCTCACTATAAGTTCTTGTACCAATAAAATCCACCTCACTCCCACCTCAAACACCCGTCCCCACCCGCACCACCACCTTAACCACCAATGGTCGAAATATTCCCTACGATGCATTTTAAGTCCTTTCGCAGTGACCTGCGTACCTAATTATATGGAGTTAATCTGTGGATCTAATGGATAGAAAACACAACCTATGTACACATTTCAAACAGTAATGAATGCACGTGCCGTATAAAGTGACGGGGTACCCCTCAAACTAAAGCTGAGGAAAGGTTATACCCCTACAACTCAGGCCAGGTCTCCTACGATAATGAAATAATCAAGATGCTGTGACATGCGCAAAAGATTATAGCATAGATGTAAGCAGACAGCAAGTCTTATGGCCCAGCTTTTCAAAGTGTTATATAAGTTCCTTAAATCCACAATTTGTCATCTTAATTTTTAGCCATGTTTGTTAGATTTTTATCCCCGTGCATCAAGTACTTGTTGTTGTTGTTGCTAAACTTACCTTTTGATCGTTGTTAGTTACTAATCTCCGAATGCTCCTGGAACAGAACTTAAATTACTTAGTGCTACTTACCTCTATATACTTCAGTGATGTGAGCTAACGGTTCATTTAGTGCTGTATAATGTCGAGAATAACAACGAATATGGTATTGTTGTCTCAAGAACATGTCTTATGTTACCCCCATGTTTTGTAACTGGTTAGGGTGAGAAAATCTGTGTTAAACATTGTTTCTGAGTAAATCCTCGCTCCTTTGTGACATTTCATACATCTTGAGCAATATTAAATTACATTTCGTTCTGAGACAAGGGTTTTATTATGCTTAACTGTATTATTGCAACGGACTATTCTGTATGATCTCCATGTGCACGTCGACTACCAGACTTGCTTTCTGACACATACCCCCGTTGTGTAAATCACTCTCAAAATCATCTTTAATGACCTGGTCTTGAATGAAACTGGTTACAGATAAGGAATAAAGGGATTAAGGCTTTTACTGATTGTAAACTTGTAGCTGTTTGGCATTTTATTTTGATTTAGACATTGTTCTAAGTCAGACTCTTTGACAGAAGCTTGCTGTGGGTACGCCATTAAGCCAGTTTTGCCGAATCAGCTATGGTAGTTACTGGGGCTTTTATGTTATTTCTTACTAAACCAATGAAAACTTTTAGGGCCTGAAACCTGTGGGGGAAAACTCCTAAAGCCTCCTTGAAGCTCCCTGGGCTTCATTTTATTTGCTATTAAATTGATTATCAAATATTGACAAGTTGTGCTCACCAAACCGAGCCACTTTAATCAGAGGGATGTTGATTGGTTAATTGACTCCAGCCGGAGTGTATAAAAGGGCCATGAGATAACATTATCCCGCATATTGCTCCCTTGGCAATCATCCAGAAACAAACATATACATTTTAGTATTGATCCGGAAAGGCCCCTCTCCCCACCCCCCACCTCTCCCCCACCCCATCATCAGGTAGCTGCCGGACAGGCACTGTATTAACATCTATCCCCAACACTGCGTAAAGGACCTTTACCATGGATGTTATTACATAATACAACATGAAAGTTTACAATGACGTTTTCGGTGTGTACGGATTACTATACATAAAGCTATCGTGTCCTTCCATAGCATAGAGTATCATTTATGCTGCTACTGTAACACTATAAGTATAATAAGTTTCTGGGCATACACGTGCCATGACATGATATGTGAGGCATGTGGTTTATCCTGACAATTAAACAACTGTGATTTTATCTTGGAACTTTGAATTTTACATTGATCTTTATTAATCCTAACCACGCCATACTAGGATTACATTTTAAGAAATGCAAGACGACCAACTGTTTTATTTTGGATTTATATTAATTGTAACCCCTTAACTATATAATAACAGCGCCGTTGTATTGTTACCTCTCATGTTGTGTCGATTATTATATTCCTACATCGGATGGTTGCTCTTGTACCGGGCTCTCCATCATGAATTAGCTCCTGAGTTTACTCCTGATTGGTGTGAAGTTTGAGAGAATTTACATTACAGAAACTATGGATTTCTACAATCAAAACATTTACACGGATACAGAATCAATGCTGATTCGCTGACGGTGGAGATAGGATTCCCAGGATTAAACCCAGTGGCCTTGGTCACGCTTGAATAAATGTGCAGTAACCTAAAATTCAGTTTAGGCTAGACATAGCCTGGGCTTGCCTATCTCTCACACCAGACAATCAGAATCGATTCTGTAATTATTTAAAAGTACCCAGCAGATTATAGACCTAATTGCCTTGTGGTGTCCGTCCTGTACAGGATGTGAATTTATGCACGGTTTATGTAATCACCAGTATACCTATAAGTGTTGGCAATAAGTTGAGACATGCATATGTGTTTTGCCAAACAGCAACAACAGATAGAGCATTATCACCAGTGTACGCTGACAGACGTGTTTTGTTGATACTCTGCCTACATGCACCACTTGCGTCACTAACGTTTTAGAATTTAGTTAACTAATCGCTTATATTAAAACCAATTAATGTGGACGAGGATCTTTTGTTCATGAAAAAATATCTAGGGGCTACTGAAATCCAGCCGAAATTCATTGGTCGTGTAATTTAAGTTTGAACGGGCCTGCGTCCATATCTGGATAAAACAAAACAAAACAACCCTAAAGTTTCGTGAACGACTAAGTTTCTCTAAAAGTTGTGTCGATTTAAGAAAGAAATTTTGAGGTGTGGTTGGAAGCTAGGATAATGTCCGAGCCGGAAAATGTAACTTTCAACATCTATTTGCGTCCAAAAATGCACCTGTTTGTAAATTATACGATTGGTAAAACACTTTTTATTTAGTAATGGAATTACGTATCTGGGGCCTCCGTGGCTCAGTCGGTTAGCGCGCTAGCGCAGCGTAATAACCCAGAAGCCTCTCACCAATGCGGTCGCTGTGAGTTCAAGACCAGCTCATGCTGCCTTCCTCTTCGGCCGTACGTGGGAAGGTCTGCCAGCAACCTGCGGATGGTCGTGGGTTTCCCCCGGGCTCTGCCCAGTTTCCACCCACCACAATGCTGGCCGCCGTCGTATAAGTGAAGTATTCTTGAGTACGGCGTAAAACACCAATCAGAAAAAAAAAATTACGTATCTAAAAATTGCAGCAAGTTCGTCAAGAAAGAATGAACATCAGTTATATCCACATAGTGCAAAATGCATTTCGTCAAGGTTGTTAATTCACGTCACGGAATTTAATTTGAAAACAGATGTCTATGTGCTCTTTACTGTAGATAGCGAAGACACGGACGAAGATAACATGGCTACTATAGCTGAATAAGGTAATTGCGTGATAAACACATCCACTCTTTACATACCCTTTTACATTTACACGATTTTTTTATGAATAAGATGAGGTAACATTATCCCATATATTGTTCCCTTGAAAAATCATCCAGAAACAAACATATACATTTTAGTATTGATTCGCTTGAACCTCTGTTCTACATGGAGGAAATTATTCCACAAATAAGTCAATAATTACCCCCACGGTTAAGGATACATTTTCAAATATACGTGTCATCCTACATGCAGCTTTGTGTGGGAAATATTTATTTATTCATTTGATTGGTGTTTTGCGCCGTACTCAAGAATATTTCATGTATACGACGGGGGCCAGCATTATGGCGGGAAGAAATCGGACAGAGAGCGCTGGTAATCCACGGCCATTCGACCTTCCCACCTATGGCCAGAGAGGAAGTCAGCATGAGCTGGAATGCGACCGCGCATTCGTGAGAGACTCATTGGCCATTGCGCTGCGCTGCCACGCTAACCACCTCGACCACGGGGCCCCCGGTGAGGAAATAGGCGGACAATCATTTACTCCAAATCAGGGGATTTTATCGTCAGAATAAATCAACTTTGGCGATTCGGTCTAATTTTGGTTATATGGAGATTTTATTTTGATTAGAACAGCATCAGGTTGTAAAGCAAGAAAACTATAGACAGCATACAGCCATGCCACTTTTCAAAGAAAAAATGGATTGTAAGCCTAAGCTGATCGCACACACAAAACATACTTGTGTTGAAATCTAACACAACTTGTGCTATTTTCATTCAACACAGAAATGTGTTAACCCAAGACAAACTTGTGAAATGTGAAGTACCCATGTTTGTGTTATAATATCTTTATTTAACACAAGATAGAGTTTTTTCAAATATGACACAAAACTTTTGTTGGAAGGAACACAAGCGTGTGTTCATAGAACACAAAGTGCTTTTTGGTGTGTGTGTGTGTAAATCACTAGGGTCGCGATCGTAGCCTTAAAATACAATCGACACTCTCTTGTACGAACTGATTATACGCCACAATTGTTGTAATTTGGTGTTTTATGCCGTACTCAAGAATATTTCTCTTATACGATGGCGGCCAGCGTTATGGTGGGAAGAAACCGGGAAACCCACGAGCATCCGCTGGCAGACCTTCCCACTTACGGGAGTACAGGAAGCCAGCATGAGCTGGACTTGAACTCACAGCGACCGCATTGGTGAGATGCTTTTGGGTCATTACGCTGCGCTAGCGCGCTAAGCAACTGAGCCACGGAGGCCCCTCTTACAATTAGAAATTACTCTGGGGACGAGCTTGTAAATATCTACAATCGCCCCAAAATTATCGTTCAGTACAAATACTTGCCCTACTTGTAGACAGTTTGTACTGTTCTATTCGGTTTGCAAAGATGTGCAATGCAATTGTCTCAAAAGGATGTTACGAGTTGATATTTGCTTGTGAACATTCAGAATAAAATCCTGTCGGAGGAAAATCGACAAGAGACAGTAGGTTATCAGATATATTTCGAAAATGTGACCGCACTACATTCAAAAGAATCCACCGTCAAAAGTCTTCCCAGAAATAAGCACCGCAAACTCGAGCAGCACCCTTTTCCGCCTGAAAACAGGCGCGGTACTTGAGCGCTAAACGTCGTAATACCAACCTTGTCTGTCTGGAAAACCCTCTCTGCTTAAATATAGTAGGCCGTGCGCTGTTTATCTTGCCACTGTAATTAATGGCCTACATTGACCAGATGGAAAACTTTACAGCTACATGTACTCCAGCGGCTCTGGATATATAAAAAAAAACCCTCGAAATATACACAGGATGTCCGAAGAGACCGCGAGGTTATGGTCTACAGATGGAATGTACGTCAAGATCTATATATTCTCTTACAGCTAGATAGTTGTAAAAACGTTCATTGAAAACAACGCTATCCAAGCTTAACATTGTAGCTATCGAAGTCAACAACCTGGAAACTCTTACATACATCTATCCATTAATACATATTAAAAACTACTTTTTAAGCCATTCCTGCGTTCTCTTCACTTCAGCTTTTGCGCTCCTCCGTTTATATTCAAAATTTATGTGCGTTTAACTGCTTCTCGTTATTGTCTAATTGGTCTGCTTGATGATGTTTATAAGCAGTTCCAAGGGTCAGATGAGGAACAGACCAGGCCATGAACCCATAGGTCTATATCTGCTATTTTAGTGTCTCGCCATAAGCATGAATCGTTTTCTAAAAGCATCAATCCCACCTAGACACAACGCCGTAAACAGACTAGGGCTCCGGTCACACCTTATATAAATATGTATTTTTCTTCGTTCTTTTTTCTTCATTATTATTTCTCTTTAACTTTGTCTTACAATAACTGATCTGGTTAGTATTGAAGAAATGATAAATCAGAGAACGGTCTATGGCTGCATAGTTTCACAACAGAAACCGTGGTGTACTAAGAAATTGTTTCACGCAAAGTAAGCAGTAACCCTAAACACAAAACAAACCTATGTATAACAGGAGTTCAATTCTGAGTCTAGCCAGGCAAAATGGTAATTTTGGTACTTCCTTATTTTGTGTTCACCATCACTAAGGGCATATGCCAAGTACCGACTGACCCGATGTCATTATACTTTGACTGGGTGGAGCTTCATAAATTATTCAGCTGAATTTTCATAATATAAACGTCACTGTTTTTATCCATAAGCAGCATAAAAGTCTGACTTACGTTGAAACACTTTACGTAACCAGCAGCAATGGTGTGATATTCTGTTGTATTCTTCCTACAGATATTGATGCTTCCCTCATATCCTTCCTCCATGATATGGCTGAAATATTGCCGATAGGGCGTTAAGCCATAATCATTCATTCACATCCTTCCGCATACACGAAAACATTCATGATTTTGCTACATGGAAATGCGCCAGTTTAAAAAGGAAAATACGTGGGCTTCTGCCGAGCTCTACCCGGTTTCCTCTCACCATAATGCTGGCGGCCTTCGTATAAGCGAAATATTCTTGAGTACGGCGTACAACACCAATCAAATAAATAAATGAAAGAAAGAAAACGTTGTATTCTAAATAAACTGCCCTGGAAACGGGTCTTTGGGCCAACTGTGACCGAAATAAATCATATATGGGCCTAGTAATCAATTAACACAATTCAGCGGTAATTGTATACTGGTGTATCAGCTTGTTGATTTACCGTATACAAAGGTAAACTAGTGTAGGGTTTCGAAAAAATTACATGGTCATTTTGACTCAATATTTCAACATTTTACTTTGCTATCATTTGTCAGGAATCACAAAGTGAAGTTTTGGTTTTTCACAGTTACAATGTACTTGTGTGTTGTACTGAAAGTTATCAGTAAATCTGAACTGACTGAAGGGCAACAGGATAGGTGTAAAACAATTCATGAGGCCATTTGACAAGAAATAGAATACTTCAGTGTTGTTCGTAAACTTACGTTTGGGGAGCTTTCCCATTGTACACCACCTTCTCGATGTAAACCTTGTCTGCGAGTAGTTGGGGAATCTCCATTGATATAGTCATCTTCCTCACATGCTGTCGGGCACACGGGGGCAGAGTACACGGCGTTTTTCCTAAGTCTCCGTTTGGCGTCGATTTGCCACAAACATTCGGATCCTCTTCGTTTACGACTCATCGTGATACTTGATTATAACTGATGCTGTGTAATAAACTAGCACAATAAAACCGTCTCAGACAAATCTTCTACTCTTGTCAATGGTTTTGTGCTTGAAATACTTGTGGTAAAAACTTGAACAATCTGGCTCACCACAAAAACAGCTAAACACCTTCGGATGTGTTTTCAGTACCTGATACACTTCACACACTGCACTACGTGGCTAGAGCCCGTCGAGGTATTCTCTTTTGTTGCAATCCCACTTGCCTATATAGACACAGAAGTAGTCTATCAGCTGGAAATGAGTAAAGGCGTGGTTAGAAGATGGCTGGCGGGCAAGTGCAGGCAACCCAGTGAGAAACGCATAAGCTGGAAAACTAATGCCGTGAAGAGAGGGCTTTTTAAGTCCCCATTGCGGTAAAGTACACTTCACTGCAACCTCGGGCCACGGGATGTCTAGATAGACTTTCTCTGAAAACACCTCCCATGAGGTTAAAATAAACTCCGGCGATAATGTATGTATGTCGCTTTGCCAAGACTCGTTTACCAGAGTAACGTATACACAACTGTCTTAGTTGTACACATAATTCCCGATATATGACCGGTCACGTCTTTCAAAGGACGAAGATAACATCGCCTTGGATGCATGTTTTATCCCCTGACTCTGTCGTTCAACTTTATCTCACGGTACACCCTGTTCTCAGCATCACCTCCTCGTATGTCTCAGTCGCCCATGGCGGGAGCGTTGGGTTAACTCTCAACCCTTCAGTGCCGTACACACGCATACCTTTAACTCATGCGAAGTCCTACCCACAGGTTTCTTAGCCGGATTTTTAACACGCCTCTATTTTCCACATTAGACATCAGGTATTTAACCTGACGATCTACTTGTGCCTTTGGTTTCAGGGTACGGAGGCCAACCTGCTGCAGGCCATATGGGAGATCTGACAGCTTACGTAACGCGTCTGACATCGGGTTCTAGGGTTATATTACACGCCGTCTAAACGCATAGTTCCATAGTCATTCAACGTGCAAATAAAGCGATTCCATATATTAACCAAACACACTGGAAACAAAACCATCGTCTTCAGGCTACAACTCATAGCCTACATTACAGTTTCAGAGTATGTAATAAGTTTTATGTAAACCATACTTTTAAGTACAGCATTCAGACAAGGGCGGGCATCACAGCTAAAGCCAAACTCTTTAATCTGTAACACATGTAGTGCACGTTTCCTCCTCCCATAGACCATTGTTGTGTAGGTGAGAATTTCAAGAGTATGATTTAAAAAAAAGACAACAATATATGAAATGTATACTTTCGTCAATAAAATATTCCACACAATGTTTTAAAAGTAAACTTTGAGAAAATCAAAAGGGTCATCATGTTATGAGTTTTAACCAATCAGGCACGAGTTATTTCCTCTGACATCAGTATGCCGTTAAAGGAGAAGAAAACGTAAAAATGATGCCAAAATCAGATGAAAGAGCGCCAAAACTTATTTGCAAATACGGTCTTTAATATTTTTTCAGAATTTTGTTTTGAAGAGAAAAGGGTATTTGAAAGTATTTTTGTATTATGGGTATTTGGGACCAACTTTTGGTATTTATCATTGGTGCATAATAATGTTCTAAATAAGGATGTGATGCTTGTATAATAAATTTATTTCAATGTAAATTTGTTGTTTATATCGAAACACATGCATTTAACCTAAATTATATGATAATATTTATGAACATATTAAAAATATAAATATGATCCAAATTGAGGTTTAATACATTTGTTAGGTGAAAAGAACAAATTCTAGTGCAAAAATATTTATTAAACCAGTGTGACATTCTCATTTATGATATTATTAAACAAACACTATAAATACCACAAGGTAATCCCAAATACCCACATACAAAAATTATTTTCAAGTGTCTTTTTCTCCTTACGGAGAAATATTGAAGACCACATTTAGGAAAAACTTTTCGCACTCTTTCATCTGAACTTTATGTCATTTAATGTTTTCCTCACCCTTAAACATATGTCTCCCGTGTAGGAGTGACGCGACATAATGTTTCCGTTTATTCTAACATGGCGCTTCTCATGGCCTCCATATTTGTACTGAGACCAAAACGATTTCCTCTCTCGCAGACTTTATGACAGCAGGGATAGTACCAATTTTGAGATTGTAAATTATCCTTACTTGGACAGAAATATACTCAAGGGCCCGGCACATGGGGTGAGCAGATCTCGCCTGTGTGTTGTGTGACGATTTCAATCAAAGTCTTTTATGGTTATTCCATCAAACGCTTTCACTTTAAGTTTCTTAAGTTTTACAAGTATAACTCTCTTGAAAGTAAATATGGACAGAGCGTCCAGAAGCTCTAGCTCCCTGCTTCATCATTGTGTCTAATTCCGCTTAACTCGGGGCTAGGAGCCGTATCTTCTAAATTAGATCGCTATGCTAGATACATGAACAGTTGCAATCAAATCGACAACTTACATTCTAGCATGGTACACGATTAGACTACCGATTTCACTCATTGGCCTAGAATGCCAATGTCTTTCTGACATCTAACAGGCTGTTGACTGCTTCTGTTTGCATGATTCCGTTCTAATTTCGTATTTTATGTACTTTCTTATGTCTTTGGTAGTTTTGTTAAACGTAGATTTGGGATACAACCTTGCGATTATTCACGTGGAACGTACATCTCGGTTGACGATTGGCATACGAATGTATGTTTCGACGCATAGATTCATACGAATTCAAAATTAAAATTTGATTCACAAAATCAGAAAAAAACTGACTCTGGCCCTTTAGGTCTGTGACCCCCTTTCTTCAGAAATAACAAAGGTTTCATTATTTGTTGTCTATTCTTTTAATTTGATTGTTGTTTACCATCATATTCAGAAATTTTCCACTTACACAACGGCAATAAGTTTTATATATTTATTTATGTCTTTATTTATTTGATTGGTGAATAACACAATTAAGAAGCTTTCCGATGGCAGTCAGTATGGTGAGTGGAAGAAAGCGGGGTGTTCGGGGGAAACCATGCATTGATCTTTGGCAAGTTACCGCCGAACTTCCTCACGTGTGACGTAGAGATATGCACACCATTTTGTGGAAGGTTGCCACACAAGAGTCGTCGACAGTTTATTGACATCAAGCCCCACAAGCAGTGAGAACGGGAGAATCCACAAATTTTTTATCCAACCCGCACCTCCTGTGTCAAAGTCATTGAAAGGCAAGCACCTTTAACTACGAGATTGGAATTATACAAGCCATATTATTGGACGACTAGTGGTTTTCAACGACCGCTTATCGTCATCAAGGGCACACGAACATTAATAGAGTTGTGGAACAGAAGAAAGGGATTGAACCCGCCGTTCATGTGCCTCGTGATTAGAGTCTTGCGCCTTATAGCAGAAAGGCAAATCAATACACAATCACTTTCTCCCAGAATGGAATGAAGCGTAACGCCATCACGAGAAGGCTTGTGGCATCTGTCTTGTGGGAGCCATCAAGCAAAATTCTCCCAGAATGGAATGAAGTGTAACGCCATCACGAGAGGGCTTGTGGCATCTGTCTTGTGGGAGCCATCAAGCAAAAATTGACGGTGTGTATCCAGATTGCTACCCCAATCAAAAGCCTAGGAAGTAAATTGGACACAACCCCATTTCACTGTCTTATAGGTTGCCACCCTCATCCATAATCAGTGCAATTACATAGAAATATTCACACTTTTCTAGCCATTTCATTGGTCAACATGCCTCAATCGCGTGAGATATCTGGCTCTACATTACAGAATGTAACGTGATTCATAATCACCAAGACAAGACCAAGCACCATTTGGTTTGAAAAAGTGTGAATATTTTCTATATTTTGACTCAAAGCAGGAGATAAAACAAAATATATGCATGGTACTTCTATGGAACGGAAGATAAAGGGTCCACAACTATTTCATTTTCGTATGAAACTTGAATTCACCACGCAGAGCTTGGACATGGGAAACATTTACGGTTCCATGAGTTGAGAAGTTAGTCTGTTTGAAATAAAAACTAAAAAGTAATGAACCCACAAAAAAAACAGAACAATCAATCAAGAAATAAATGGACATAAGCCCCAAAGCTTAATTTTTCAAAATGTAATTTGCCCCGAGCATTTTCTTACCCTGGCAAGTGAGTCTCTTACATTATCGTCATTTACATGTTCTGTGTCTTGAAATATATATATATAGTTGATAGGCGCCTTCGCAACGTAGAATGATGCATATGCCAGTGGACAAGACGGCACTTCCGACATCGCCATCAGCTGATACGACTACTGAATGTATAGAAATACTCACGATGAGTTCCAATACTGTTACAAAGAGATAAAATAATATACTTTTGCAGTAGTGACGGATCGCTCTTTATCAAGATCGGAATGTAACAAGCTGTGCGTTATGAGCTCATCTGTCGATCTGTCAATTATCACGTAACTGTCATGTAATTGTGTGATTGACTGGAAACAAATAAAAGTTACACGTCTGAATTTTACAGCATTAATTCCACTGAATTGTGTGATGAGAAGTTACACACAGTTTCAGAAATTACAATGAAGAAAATAACAGAAAAGAAGTAATTATTATTACGTTTCGTACATAATCACATCAGCTAAATTAAAATATTAAAAATTAAAAATATTAAAAGTGTTGTTGTTGCAATTGGCACATGTAAACTCTTCTATCACTGATAGAGTCATTATTTTACGCAGGTACACAACTGGAATTTATACAAGTACATTCACTAACTAGTCGCTAAATTCCGCTTTACACACCATCTTTCGCACAACTCGACCTGGACAATATGCGGAAAACGGACTAATTGATGGCCGTTACATTCCGGCCCTCTAATTGATGTTCTCACGGAACACAATTACCAAAACACATCATCTCAAGACACACAATTATTTGTGATAACATTTATGACAAGACATTAACAGTTTTACTCAAAGGCATTGAACTTAGACTTGTCCATCAACTTTAAGAGCAAACAGGAGCTATTTCTGTTGTCATCACTGATAACCTATCCCAAATACCACGAGTTTCAAGATCACAAGATCATCTACTTATAGGTTCCTTTGAGCAATGTTCCATTTCTAACGTTCTTACAGAAGTGGTAGGTATTGTCTAACCCATCGATTCCAGAATGTGTCAGCAAGGTACTAGCGTCATTTCCTCTGCTTATAGTTGTCTTTCTTGTCGAATACTTTAGGAGATAGATTTTCGCCATGCCGATCAACAAATGGTGAATGTTTGGAAAATTCGTGATTGGACGTCCATTTAGGGTGGCTTCTAATTCGCAGAATAACGTCTGCAAACCTTCATCACTCATTTTGATCGCCTGCTCGTGCATCAGGGAATGAAGAACTTTCTTAACGGAGCGAATCATTCTCTCCCAAATTCCTCCGAAGAATGAGGCGGATAGTGGGTTAAATATCCACTGTATGCCGTACTGTCTTAAGTATGTTCTTCTCAATCTTTGATCTGTCCATTATCACCAATGCTGAATTTTACAGCATTAATTCCACTGAACTATGCACATTTTCAGAAATTACATTAAAGGAATTAACAGAAAAGAAGTAATTATTGTTAGGTAATCACATAGGCTAAATTAAAACAGCGGTGTTGTTGTTGCAACTAGCACATTTAATCTCTTCTAACACTGATACAGTCATTATTTTACGTTGGACACAACTGGAATTTATACACGTACATTCAGTAACTAGTCGCTAACTAAACATGCGTACATACCGCTTCATCTTTAACACAACTGGTTACAAGTCTCATGTACCGCTGTACTTTGCTTGTGTGAGGGATGTGGCAGGGACGTTCAGCCAAAATTATACCCCCCCTCTCCCCCGCCACCCCCTTTCCGTGTCCCGAAGCCTCAAGCGGCGGGGCGTTGCAGACAGGCACCATACTCCAGTGCCGAAGAGTTTGGAGGCTTGAAGGGTTTACCGAACAGTTAGAGTGCTGTGTAAAAATAGAACAATCCTCCCGTAGAGTACAAATAGACGGCATAGGACTATTTGCGCAATTTTGTACATGGTGGTATATTATGAGCTTTCGACCACGACTGCTGCCATCATGAGATAAAAACACACAGTTTGGTTCACTTACCAGCTACATATAGACAAGGAAATTTAATTATGCAGTTCACAGCTTGGGCAGGTGAGCAGTTCAATATATACAAAACAGGTTTTACATGCTGGAAACAATCACTATGCATGGACAAAGTGGTGTGGAACAAGTGAAATTGAACTGAAGTGGAATTGAACATACTTAAGACAGTAACAAAAAAAGAGAAATAATGAGAGGGCTTGTGTTCTTATACAGACATGGAATTAGGAGACAATTAAATATCAAACAAAAGGAGGGACATTGAGCTCACTTGCACATTCAGATCTGGGTTATGTTTAGCAATATGAGGGGATTATAAATAGTCAAGCTTAAGAGCGTTTTTGGAGCAGACATTGATGTCGAATGTCAGAGAATTTGGGTTGTGATTTTGATAGTAACAATGGTCAGCCACAGCTGAACTCTTGTTGTTTTTGTGTTAAATATTTATTTATTTGTTTATTTTATTTATTGGTGATTGGTGTTTTACGCCGTACTCAAGAATATTTCACTTAGACGACGGCGTCCAGCATTATGGTGGGAGGAAACCGGACAGAGCCCAGGGAAAACCAACGACCATCCGCAGGTTGCTGACAGACCTTCCTACTTACGGTTGTGTAATATATGACGTTCGACAAACCTTTGACGTTTCGTGACGTTTCGTCAGTCCAATGTCCCTTTGCAATCACACACACTTAATTTTGTAAACAACATTACTACGTAATACATCGTCCTCTTGGTCTTTAAATTTGAAATATCTGCTTTTGCATTAATGTATGGCCAATACACGAGTAATACCTCCACGTCTCCATCGAGAGATGCATGTCATACAATATGCATGTGTACCAGTATGGACACCATTTGTCATAGACATGTATTCGGTGTATATTACAATGGGAGCCATTTGGTTCCTAGACGACATACATCTCAATAATGCCATCGTTGATCAACTTTACTTTTGGTGCACGTTCAAAATGCTATGTTATACATTAGTCTCATCTGTTAAGCTCACTGTATGTATATAGAGGAAATTCACAAAATAATATATAGGAGAGGTTCACAAAAAGTGCATATTGTAAGGGTACCACCATCGGAGAGTAAAGATGAGAAGCAACTGGCTTGTTTAACTCTCAGATAAACGATAGGCCTAACACAAGATCAAACGCAAAGACGCTTAAATAGGTTCAATACATATATATTTAACAAAATAGACAAAAAATGCAACTGACAATAATATACAAAACAATGCAAATAATTATAAGTAAATAAGTAGTTTATTCCCCAAATGCCCGTGAATGTGTAATTTCTTAGCGCTAACGCGTTGACAGTAGTGTCCGTGATGCCGAGCTGTTGATATATGTTTCCTCGGAAATATACACAAAGTCACATTCAGGGGAAACTGGGATGAAATGTAACTAACGGCACAAAGAGACAATGGGCGATACAAGCTCCAAAATAACGTCTCCAAAAATAGTATGGGGCGAAACACAGAAAATAGAGTACAAATGACGAATTTCGAATGGCGTGAAAGTAAATATCTCCAAACCCACAGTGAATGACAGTAAATGTGACTGCTCTCAAATGGACATGAGTAAATAACTGCTCACAAGTGGACTTCAGTGAATGACTTTGCTCTTCACAACTCAGCCGCTCATATTTATAGACTAACGTAAAAGAAAATTCTGGATGGTTTAATCGTAAAGATGTTTACAACACCGACGCCTATTTCCAGAATATTCACCCAATGTACAATGACACTAAACTCATCAACACCAAAGCCTCGAGAACGTTGCACTGAATTACAGTATATTAGAGTAGCGTCCATGGGACGGCCTCGAGCTCGCTGTGTTAAGTAATACACGCATTGCTTCCCGCACACAGTTGTGTCCAGACTCTGTAGCCGCCGATCATTCCACGTCCAGTGGTGTGTTCCCCGGTTGAGCCAAGCGGTAATATCTATTAGCGTGGAGGGTGTCAGTTCGCAAGAATCAAGAATCCCCCCCCCCCCCCCCCGAGACGGGGTGGATTCGGCCACACGTTAATGAAGACCGCCACCAAGTGTTGCTCGGGGCGCAGTCACTTGCACGTTAACGGTTTCTGGCAGAGGTTTGGTAAATTGCATCTACAGGCGTAAATCGCCTCTCTGGACCAGGTTCAGTTGGTGATCGTCGTGGAGATTGGGTTTCAGGTGAGGAAAAACAACGTGTTGCCTTGGGCGAAAGTGGTGCGCAGGATGTTGTTCACCTTGTTGTGGAAGACTTTGCCTGTGCTGGCAAAGAGGTTCATGTACGTACTGATGAAATTCTCGTTCTCAAAGTTGGGTGTCAGGCGCTTGGCAGGAATTTGACGCCCGCCGACATGCAAGGCGACGAAGTTTGTGTGGAAGAGCTGGAAATGGAAAAGGTTTATCGTAGCTCTCGTCAAAAGCCGCGTTGCTCACGCATCTCTTCACAAACGCGTCGATGAACTACCCAGAAACAGGTTCTGCTCGTTGATGAGGGTGTGGCCTTTCAACACGGAGAAATACTTGGTCAGCATGTAGCG
The DNA here is from genome assembly GCF_032854445.1 of Liolophura sinensis. Classification (NCBI taxonomy): domain Eukaryota; kingdom Metazoa; phylum Mollusca; class Polyplacophora; order Chitonida; family Chitonidae; genus Liolophura; species Liolophura sinensis. Next base: position 214,956 of record NC_088299.1, read on the forward strand.
GATGGGGTACTTGGCAGGAGCTTAGTCCAAGGCCTTGACTTTGCTCACAAAGGCAAACAGCTCCTCCAAGCGGGCCTTGTAGTCAGAGTTGTCCTCACCGGACATCAAGACAAACGCGTCCTTGGACGGGGTGAGTCGGAAGCGGACGGTCACGTTTTTGAGTGGGTGACGGAGTTGCAGGAACATGTCGCAGTGAAGGCGCCCCAGCATGTCTACCGACCGACTTTTGGCGGTGAGCTGCAGATGATGGTAAAACCCGCTGTTGCTCTCATCTAACTTGTCAAACGCCTCGGTAGCGTCCGCATACCACAAGGCAGAGGACAGCTGGGTGTTCTTGGCCTCCGCGCCGTAAGACAACAACGTCTCCAGATAGGCGTGGTACGGGTACATGTTGATAGAAACGGTGATGAGCCACACAGAATGTAGCCACAGGTTGGTCGGACGTACGACGTAACGACCCTTTCGGATGCTGGTGTCGACAGCACGGTAACGTCCACAAATCAAAATCACTCCTCACCGAATTACATCCAGCTGTGCTGCAAGTTCAAGAGCAGTTGCATACCCGGCTGAAACCGAGCCCCAATTGTTTCCGAAAGCGTATGGTGTATTTCCCGTTGCACATCATCGAAAATAAACGTCAAATCACCAGCATGAGACTTGAGCAAGACGATGTTCGTGTCATGTCAACAATCCTTTCACGGGCTTGGTGAGCGCGCTGGGCGAGGGGTAATATCCGGCAAGGTTAACTTATACTTAGTGCGGTGCAGGTGGTACTTGGAGTCTATGATTTACCACACTTCGTCTTGCTGAACGTTGTACCAGGTGTGGGGGTACTGTATTTCTACCAACCCAATTCCCAGTCACCACTCAAATGCATGGGCTGTGGGCGTTGCGTGGTGAGATGTGTCAAGGTATTGTTGGGGAAGTAGTGTAGCGATTTTGTTGAACACCTTTTGGTTTTATTGAACACCTTTTGCACAATGTACACGACTCTGTGATATTGGCGTGGTGGCTGGCTCCGGTAAAAAGCTTTTGTCACGCGTTCGTCCGCTTCGATCACCAATCATCGGGTAGTGTGTCGTACCACGACTGCCACTCCCCTTAGCACCAGACGACGCGTTGCGGAGGTGGGTGGATGAGGGCTTGACGACGCGTTACGGAGGTGGGTGGATGAGGGCTTGCACCCGTTTACCTGCCTGACCACGCAGGTAAACGGGTGCCCCATCGCGTATCTATCATCCGAGAATCTCGGTTAGATCGTGTCGTACGGGTGAGGGTGAGGTACAGTGTATGATGCCACCATGCCTGGCAAGATAGGTAGACTGCTCCGCCCGTGTTGGGCTGGGAAGAGGCGGGTGTGGAAACGGTGACCGGTGCCGAGGTCGTCCTAGGCGTGCTAAGGAGCGGTTGCTGGTGTAGGTGCCGAGGTTTGGGTGAACTGGGAGATCCTGTCAAATTCGACCGGTGAGTCGTGGGTTCGCGCGTTGCCGTGTTGCACTTGCCGGCCAACGCTGTGGGTAGAGGTGTGGACGCCAGGTTCTCGCCCGGGTCGGCACTCCGAGGATGACACGAGATTTTGCTCCGAGGCGGCGGGGGAGAAGCCTTCCAGGTCAACGGCTAACGGAGAATCTGGTTCAATTAACTTTGTAGAAAATGAATGGCGGACTTCTCTTAGGGGAGTTGAGCGCTGAGTTCTGCGCGCCAACCCACTTACCAAGGCTGCGATTTACAGAAACAACGGCCACGGGGCCTTTGTTCACGCGCAGGCCTCGCATGCACTGATTCATCCCTTGAGGCAGATGGATGGGATATGACACACGTCCCGTAACCATCGGAGTTAAATACGTTTGACGCCCGTGGCCGGCACCCAAAAACTGAAGCTGGGTGGACAGCCCTCCCACTTCACCAAATAGTACGGTTTTCCACGGCGGCGTTCCGTCTGTAAGTTCTTCTCAACCTCATAAAACCTGTCCCCAGCGGACGTTACCGGTTGCCCTTAGGTCCCGTAAAACATCCCGGCCAACCGTTCCCCATCCAAGTCCTCCACTGTGTAGACAGGCTGGCGGGGGTGGGTGTGGACGACGTGGAACATTTCCTTACTCCAAATAGGGAGACACGATTTTTCGAATTTCCCTTTGACTTTGAGCAAGGGCTGGACGCCGCTGTAAGCCGCTGGGCTGTTGGGCTCGTAGTACAATGTATGGAGAACGACATCGACAGGACTGCATCTCTCCATGGAGACATTACTCGTGTATTGATCATATATCAATGCAAAAGCATGCATTCACTAGCCACGTGACTTATAAAATAGGCTACATATGTGTATATATTGAAATAATGTTTACGTGCTAAGAGCGATAGCTACTACTTATTTTGCTCGTTAATTTTCATTGCAGAGTTTTCTCCCTTGATTACTGTCAAGTAAAAATAAGTATTCTGCGGTAAGTAACTTTTCGCACATTTAAACAATAATTGATCGCTCACTTCATCAAGATATTTATTATTCCCTGTTTTCTGATGCCTCCTTGTCACATTTTCTCATTTCTACTATTAGTATTCTCTCGTACTTTGCTATCACTGGACGCTTCCTTTTCCCTTGTGGTAAACACTCTATCCCCATCTTTCTGTATCCTATGTGAAAGAGCTAACGGCTTTGCCGTACGGGCAAACAAGCCTATATGTGTTAGTTGGTAGCTGTTGGAATATTGGTGCTTGCAGACATCTTCAAAATTTTTACACCGGTCTTCTTACATACCTTCCTCATGGTAACCTAATCATTTAAAGCCAATTCTTAAGTTCCAGCCCACGTACTAATCCACTTAAGAACGGTCTAATTAACGTTAATTGTGACTTTTATTTGTCATGTCGCGTACGAGGAAAAACAATTTAAACAAAAAGAAACCTTGAGATATGCTAATTATAACATCGTAATTCTTATGTTCCAACTTCATACACCAAACCACTTAAGAAAGAGTCGAAGGTCAATATTTGGGCTAAATTTGCCTTAAACACTCTGGGAACGGGTTTGTCACTTCAGTTTAAAGGACGACCAACGAATGTGCTTATTGTGCATGTGAACGGGTAGACCTGAAACCGAAGCCTACAACTCAGGCTAGGCTTCATGCACTAATGAAATACAGCCTATAGCACAAAATGATGTGCCATACACCAACAGATTGATAGTATGAATGTAAACAGTCAACAACTCAAAAGATTTTCCGAACCTATGTATGTCTAATAAAAACTCACCTGACAGGGTGACCAACCGTTTGCAAACATTCAGGACACGCAAACACTACCCAGCAGGTTATAGGCCTAAATGGCGTACGTGTAGTGTCCATCCTGGGCAAATTGTGGATTTATATAGGTTTATATGTAAACAACACTACCCTTACAGAGAATATGGCCTATGAATGACGTAGGTCTTGAGAGCAAGTCTTTCATATGACCGATGCATATGTGTTTTGGCAAATAGCTACAACGCAGAGCAGTATTTATTATTTATACATCAGTGAAATCCCAGTATTTCCTTCACTGATAAAAATGATATCTTCACTGGTTAGATATCACTTTTGTTATTACATTTTGCTTTTACACTGTTGGAGACCTTAACCCTTCGGTGACCGCATCACAAGGCCGTGCACTTCCTCGCAATATATTGTTCGCCTTTGTATTCATGTGCTTAATTCACGTAAATACCTATATTGCATTAGCATTAAGCACCTTTGTAGAATGTATAATTACTTACAGACAGTTTTTAAAACTGTAAAAAGGTTAGTGAGCGCGGACGTGAACGAAATTGCAGCGCTCGTGAACAAAATCAGAAATACGACGTAAATGGCACATTGCTTATTTTTTCACGGATGTAACAGATAAACTGACGCGCATTTACATACATGTAGAGAAAATGTCAGGATATAAATAATAAACTGAATATTGCACAGTGAAGGTTGAATACCATAAATATTGTTATCGTGAAAGACAGAAATGATAACCCGCTCGAATAGTATTCATGGTATTCAACCTTCACTGTGCAATATCCTCTATACATCACCAGACAGTGTATGCATGCTAACATTATAGTATTATGTTGTTGTTGCACAGCATAGCCTGCATCCACCACACGCCTCGCTTACGTTTTAGGATTAATTAATCGCTTGTTTGGAAATTGATTTAAGTGGAAACAAGAATCACCTTAAACCCAGGTGAAATCAGTTTGTCTGGAGCGCTCGTAGCGCTCCGTTCGAGTTACGCACTGACTGTTCCTACACGTATCCTATCAAAACGCTGTTTGGTCGCTAGCCTAGCCTGACGATAAGTAAGAAGCCCGATGTCGAAGATAAACATCACAACTTTCGCTCAACGGCCATGTTCGACCTCGCTCTGACGACACATCTAGAAAACGTCGAATTCTACCCACTGGTACAAATGTTTCAAATATACGGCACAATTTATTACATGCAGCACGTTTTTCCGTCCATGGTGGGCTACGTTCGCGACAGAGCATATGCTAGTACCAGGGGTTGGCTGGGTGGTAGAGTAGAATTGTCCAAATATTTGATGTGCTAATATTTGATGGACATACGGCCTCAACTGCGTACCGGTAGTCTAAGTTGCGCATGCACTTCCACAAACAATATGTCCTCGGCTTACGTCAAAGTGCGTGAGTGGAACAATCTGAGCCCCCCCCCCCCCAAAAAAATAGCATTAGAGTTCATGTTGAAATAAGAAAGACTGTCCCACATAGCTTTTCTTATTTCAACATGAACTCTTATGCTAATTTTTTTTTTTTTTTTTTTTTACAATTCATGGTATGATAAACGTTTTTTTTTTCAAAATGCATGATAGGACTGACCATGATAGGTGGACAAAGTTAATCTTATGATTATACCGGTAGCACTAACTGCTTTAGTGAACCATTCTTGTCTATTTATGACGTTAAACAAGAATCAGGATATAAATATAGTATACAGACCGCTCTTAAAAGTTTTGTCATGCATGTATGAATTTGACGCCATGTACAATGTACTTCCAGGCGCATTCTGTGTACACCTCGTATAAGAAATTCACTAATAAGATGCTTCAGTCATTTGCATGTTGATGCAGGTGGAAACCGGGCACTTAGATGCTTGCGCTGCAGGTAAACTGATCGTCACTTGATTTTCATTTGAACCGATTAGTATTTCCTGCCTTGGTGCAGAAAATTTCATTTATGTCAGGCTTCTAACAGGTTTACGAGTGAAGAAAGTCCGACAAAACCGGGAGGAAAACAGCTGCCTCTCGCTAAGACCCCACAGAAACCCAGACAGTTCCAGTGAGTGAGTGAGTGCTTGGGGTTTAACGTCGTGCGACGAGGAAGGAATACTTAGAGTGCATGCACGTGTAATGTGCCTCCTTGTTGCAGGACGGATTTCCACCGCTCTTTTATTTAGCGCTGCTTCACTTACCGAAGGCAAGTAAGTCGCCTTCTGTAAGACGACTTACCGAAGGCAAGAAAGCCGCCCCGCCCGAGCCATTATACTGTACGGGTCAACCAGTCGTTGCACCATCCCTTTGATGCTGAACGCCAAGCGAGGAAGTTACAACTTCCTCTTTTAAAGTCTTAGATGTGACTCGATCAAGGATTGATCCTGGATCTACCGGTCCCGAAGAGGACGCTCTACCAACTGTGCTATACGGGCCGGTCACCTACAGTGTATGCACCGCTCTCCACGCTTTAAATCACTGCCACCACCAATCACATTCTGGAGAGAATCTCCTGTATATTTATTTATCTGATTGGTGTTTTACGCCGTAGTCAATATTTCTCTTATACGGCGGCGGCCAGCATTCTGGTGAGAGGAACCGGGCAGAGCCCGGGGAAAACCCACGACCACCCGTAGATTGCTGAATCTCGTGTATAAGACCAAGATAAATTTCACAGTTATAAAGCATTGGTACATGACTATTCGTCTCTAAGACATCATTTTCGAAAGTCGTCTATAAAAAATTCAGACGTTTCAAAGAACATATACACTTAAACCTGCACGTGAAATGAAAGTAAACAATATGTATAGGCCAGAGTTCATTATTAAACAACTTCACGATCATGATGCTGCAGAGATATTTAATAATGAACTCTATCCGAGTTAGACGACTGTCATTCACTATATGCGACGGTTTTGCTTGGCCGCGACCAGCATGAAGACCTTTTCTACAAGAATAAGTACTTGGAAACTAAAGATTGTGACTGGCTGAAAACGCTACCCACAGCTCGTCTGTCGTCTAAATCAGCGAAGGAAAGCAAATGTGATTGACACAAAGCAGTCTGAGCATGGCAGCACCCAACATATGCTTCTGAATAACATAATGCCTCGCATATGATCGAGTGACCTCGATGGATGACATCTGAAATAAGTCCAGCAGAAAGAGGAGCAATGACAAGCCACTCCCAGGTGTGAAAAAAGTAGGTCATCTCGGATATAACTTGAGACTTCACATCAAACATATTTTACCTGAACATAACAAATAATCTTTGTCTTGGACACATGAACGTGGAAAACATTTTTTTACACAAATAATAAAACCAGATTTTATTGAGATGATGAGAACGATATTTATACACATGAGCATGACACCTAATTACTGGGCAAGGAAATACTTGTGTTCTTCCCAAATCCGTGAAGTCTATCATGGCGTTGAGGGGACATAAATGGAAACAGAGGTTTATTTATACCTCAATAGTCTAGATAAGTTGCTTGACAAGGTATAACATGCATGCACAGACTAGAGACCATAGCTGGAATGCAAGTCAAAATTAACACTGTTTCTCAAAAGTCGCTTATCTTCACGGCATTCAGCCACAAGAAAAAGTTTTACAATAGTTTGTAAATATTAGGCCTAATGTTGCTTAATAACAAAAAAACTACATCACGACATTAATTAAGTCTTGTACTTTAATAGTTAAGAGCGAGTTTACATCAGTTACTGTGTTTCAAGCCTGGACAGTGATACACTGCGTTTAGAATCAAAATCATGTTCTGTTCAAAGTTTGTTCTCAATCTTTTGCCAACACGGTCAAACGAAATGCTACATTTCTGTAGATTATGAAGTTTCATTTACACAGGATGTGTGGACGAAGGATTCAGTAAGCTGTACAGAACACATTTTTCTGATGCCCTCACCTATACAGAACACATTTTACTGGTGCCCTCACCTATCAGACACAATCAATGGCATTATTTACAACCCTGATAAACAATGCTGCCCTTCCATGAACCTCTTTCAGCGCTCGGTTTCTCTCCCGGAATCTTCAGGCACATGATAACAAACTGTCCATCACATCTTTGTGATTATGGGCAGACCCAGCCAAAGGGAATTTTATGAATGTATGCGAGTTCTTCACCGTCTACCACGTCCTCTTCCCCGGCCCCGCCCACCTCTGCCTCGTCCCCCTCGGCCACGACCACGACCTGCCACTGAAACAAGGGAGACCACTCTGTTAGCCACGACATTAAAGAACTCAATGCACAGAATTTTTTGGCAAAATTCATTAAGAAATAAATTACGGTATTCTTTTCAACCTTGCATGTCTTACTAAAACAGCATAACCAGGCATTCAGAGAATACAGGTAGCTCACTGGTCATGTGATACATTCAAATTTGACCTCTACACCAAAATGATGAAGAATGATTGACACTGTCACACACACACACACACATATTATTTTCAATTTAGATAGGGCTAAGATCTTGCCATTAAATCCAGAAGGGCAAAAATTATTTGACTGCCACAACTATGACTGTTTTATCAAACATGTAAGAATTGCAGAGCAGTGACTTCGTATGTTATGAATTTACTGAAATTTTCCTCAATTTCTGAATACATACTCTGTTCCTTCTTCTTGGCCTTGGCCTTTGGTGTGTCATCAATCAGGAGGGTGTCCAGTGGTAAACTGTCAGGTAGATAAAGTAGCGGATATTGTTACCACGTATACTCAGGGAGTCCAACTGCTGGGGATCCTTGTTCTTAGCTGTCATCTTCACTGCTTTCAAATGTGTGTTCATGCTGACATCCACGCCTGAAGTTATAGCATAAAAACCAGAAAATTTATTATTAAATATGAATGATATGGTGTGAATCAATGAAAGGATAAAAAATCATCTGCAAACGGAACTGCACAAATCTGACAATCCTTGAAAAACAGAAAACCGTGTTCAATAACACAGTATATGAAAATCAGCACTTTTACAAAATACAGATTTTTTACTATGTTTTTTGGTTACTGCATGAAACTTCAACATGTGAACTTAGCTATAACAAATTAGCCCGATTTTATCGTTTTTTTTCTGACAGCTAACTCATTCACATACTTTCATCTTAACACCATACTTTACTTCTAGCCTGGTACTTTTTTTTTTTCATTATTCCTTAATTCACAAACAGCACCACAAATGACAGGCTGCTGAAAGACCTTTCCACATATGACCAAAGAAAAAGCCAACATGAGCTGGACTTGAACTCAAAGCGATCACAAAGGCCAAGAGTGAGGGAGTTTTAATGTCGTACTTAACAATTTTTCAGTCATATGATGACGAAGGAGTCCTTAGAGTGCATGTAATGTGCTTTCTTGCTGCAGGATGGATTTCCAACGCTTTTTTATCTAGAGCAGCTTCACTGTTGGTATGATCTGATGGCCTTGTCAGTGACAATCACCAACCCAACAATCATGATGCTAGCCAGACACCCGTCCACCCGTCCAACTGGACGGGCAATCCAGCCAAAAGGGGTATTTTGGACGGGCAAAATTTTGAATCAACATTTTTTTGGGGGGGTTAAAAAACAAAATAAATATATTTAAGATCGTTCCATCGAAACATACGTGAGGTTGTGTTGTTGTTGTTGTCTGCATTGGCGCTCGTAATCAGTGACAAAATCAATCTGCAAATGACAAAGTAAGGATATGGATCCGAACTACTTTCGTCAAAATACGATATTTTAAGGTACAATAATAGTAAAGTTCGCGGGTTAATTTTGAGAAGGGCTTCAGACTCGCGCTCTGTACACAATGCCGACCGGAAAGGATCGGGAAAACCCGAAGATTGACGATTGGGACTGCAACTGCGTCGTCCGAGAACTTTTTCTTTCACACGTGCTCATTAAATTGTCAGTTTGTGCGATCGGTTTTTACTAGTTGTAGGCATGTCGGAAGGTAAAATTACGGACTTTTTTCGGTCAAAGAAATAGCAAATCCCAGTAGCAGCAGTAGCCATGTCGATGTCAGCAGCGAGAGTGGCGGCGATGAAGAAATTGTAGATGACCCACGAGACAGGAGTCCCATTAAGCGCGCGACAGGCACGGCGAGTCCCAGCCCACAGCCCAGTACACTGTTTCAAAGTGTATTAACATTATATGTATGTATACTAGATTGAGAATATTTTTCTAACATGTAAGTTTTCAAGTGTATTCATATATGTATTCAGATGACAGAAATGATGTTTGACATGCACTACTGTGTCACTGTGCCAAAAGTTAATTTCTCGACATAGATATGTGACTGATAGTACATGTATTTGAATTGTTTTTGTTTTGTTTTGTTTTTTTGTATTTCACAAAGTTTATTTCTACCTACTGTGACTTAGCTGCCTCAAATCGTATGATGATTGGTGACACTACTCTTTTTAGTGAGTGACAGTCACAGATTCAGTGGTGATAATTTTGCCTGTTCTCAGTCTCAGTTGTAAGAGCTATGTATACTGTATTCTGATTTGGTTCCGTTGCATTTTAATGTGAAGTAGTGTAACTGTGAGTGACATGCACCTGCTGTGCCAAATTACCATGCATTTTGATTGTTTTCCTTTTATATGTATTTTTGTGTATTTTATTGTTCACAGTTTATTTATTTCTACCTCCTGATTCACAGCATTCACATTTGAACTGTCAGAACTGCTGTGCCACATTGCCATTGTTTTCCTTGCATCTGTATTGAATTGTGTATTTTACAGTTCAATTTGTTTTCTACCTCCTGTTCACACTTGGTTGTCCAAAGCATAACAGATTGTAACCTTACATAGTTTAATATAAAATTTATGTACTCTTTTTAGTGATTCGCAACTCAGTGTCAAGTCATTGGTGGGAAAAGTGTGATATATTGGGTGCCCCTAAAAACTGTCAATTTCTTGGGTCCAATAGTAATACATTATTTCCAGTGATATAATGGCAATTAAAGCTATTAAAAGGTCTTGATTTTCAATGATACAGTGGCGATAAAATGTCTCCGGACGGCAGACCCCCTGCTTATTTACGGGGCCTCAAGTGGCGGCCCCCAAACCCCCTACCTTTTAGACGCCCTATTGTCAGATCCAGGCTAATGCCCTGCCAACAATGCCAACAAAACTTTGGTGGATAGAAAATGTATGCTTTACTGACACATTGTTGTAATTTGAACACCATGGTAATGGCACCCGGGAAAGGGCAGGTGCATTTCTAAATCAAGTTCACTTACAAGAACAACGGTGATGTGTCACCCTTAAACTTCATGCAACACAACATGACTTGGGTCCTTCTTCCTTAAGTGTAAGTGTTGTACAGGCAATCTAATTAGGTCACAGCTAGTCAGTGATCTGAGGTGAGGCTCACTTGGGTGCTTAAACTCAAAATAGCCAAGAATACAATATAACTTGTATGAAGGATTTTCTTGTGCTTCTCTGATGCTTCCTTGATAATAAGAAAAATTTTTCTTCTGATGAAGGTGAAATCCTTTAAAATATTAACACTGCTTAGTAAACAAGCGGAAATTTAGATTCCAATTATTAGATCAATATTAAGAAGAAGTGAAAACAGGTATCTGAGTAATACCTAATGCCACTGAAAGAAGTCAGGTTTCTGAATACAGATTTTCCTTTACTAAGGTTTGAAATTGTTGATTTGTTGAGGAAACTGCCCATGAGGTTCCAACTTCACTCCTGGTCAAAACTATTTATTTATTTATTTATTTGATTAGTGTTTTATGTCCTACTCAAGAATATTTCACTTATACGACGGCCGCCAGCATTATGGTGGGTGGAAACCGGGCACAGCCCGGGGGAAACCCACGACCATCCGCAGGTTGCTGCAGACCTTCCCACTTAAGGCCAGAGAGGAAGCCAGCATGAGCTGGACTTGAACTCACAGCGACCGAATTGGGTGAGAGGCTCCTGGGTCATTATGCTGCGCTAGCCCGCTAACCGACTGAGCCACGGAGGCCCCTTGGTCAAAACTATTGTTTGGACAGGTATTTAGATTACTGTATGCAGTGTACTTCAGCAGGCTAACCCCCTCTGTATAGGATGTGCAAATGCTAGAAATCATTTGAATTCATAAACTGGAATTCAATCTAAACAAAAACCTGAAAAATAAATTTGTCTATGGTTTGATTGGTGTAAAATTGGTGTATAAAAAATGTTATAAAGAATGCTATAAAATGTAACTTAAGTGTTTAGAAATGTCTGCATTCATCTGCTATCCATATTCCTATACATGTATATTGAAGCAGCATGTAACAAACAGAGTGGTGTTATCGAGAGGAGGGGATATAGTGGGGGGGCGTTGGGTGTTGGGTTTGGGGGGTGGGGGACGGGGAGGGCACTCTCCGATATATCATTTGCACTCCCTGTATGCGAAATCCTGGCTAACACACTATCTACAGTGCTGGCATACATGCCAAACATATCCGAATCACTATATCTCTAGGATATTTCCATATATGCGAACGATATAACCTGATACAGGCATGTGTCCATCTGTGTACAATGACTGTACATTTACACATTGGACAGTGTGGAGTCTGAGTGTGCCCCAATTAAACTTTAGATGTGGCTTGCTGGATCGATTTTCTCTTAATTCTTTTAGAAAGACAAAGATGGCGGCCACAGTAGGGTAGAACCTGAAAATATAGTTTGTAGTCAATTTGTGTTGTTACCATGGACTATTTTGGTTAGGCCATCCTAAGAACAGGTTATTTGGAATCGGTTGAGAATTTATTGTAGAGGAGTTTTATTGTGCCTTTAAAAAGTGGTAAGTGTTCTTTAGTGTCACTCAGACACGTTTTGGGATGTTTCCCTTCCATAACTCTCCCAACTGTGTTGCTCTGTAAGAGTTACCCTCCTCAGCAACTAAATATATATTACCTAATGGTTATTATTTGACAAAAATCACTTTTTCATTCCTGCTAATCACGATCTTCAGACTGTGAACAAATGCCATCTGTATGTTTATCTGCTCTCTGATGGCAAGTGCATGGGTTGTGCAAAATTTATTGGTTCGATGGGTGTTCTCGTGTGATCATGGTATGATCTTGTATCACTGAATTGAGACAATTCATTGGGATATGTTCATAGGACAACTATTTAAGGCTTGAAGGACTTACCGACAATTGTGCCATGAACTTGTGAGCCATTTTTCAACTCCACTGTCACAGTTTCGTGGCTTAACTTCATCAAAAATCTGCAACAGATTTAAAAATGGAAGAAATGAGCAATAGTATAACAAGAAGACATGAAAAACATGACAATGGAAACTATGATGTGCATATAAGCTACATTATATATATACTCCTCATCTCCCGGGTCCCAGGGTAAAAGGGTTTTACTTCACAATTTAGAGATCTTTAGATACAAGTTGAAAGTTTCAACTTCTAACTAAAGGTCACTAATGTTTACATCACCAAACTGTAGCTCTACAAAACTCACAACTTCGCTACGACATATTTTGATGTCACTGCGTGGAGTCATACATTCTTATATTCACTTTTCTTGGAGTTCCCAAATTTTGGCACCTCGCACCTCAGGGCACTCGACAAATATGGGCACTACAATTCACCTTTATTAAATACAAGCCTACCAGTCTCGAACATCACTGCCACACATTAAAACAAAACCTATCCAGAACAATGGCTGTCCTATGAACAATATCCCTTTCTGTGCTGGTTTCCTATATGGCCGAACATGGGAAGGTCTGCCAGCAACTTGTAGATGGACGTGTGTTTTTCCGGAGCTCTTCCCAGTTTCCTCCAACAATAATGCTGGATGGCATGGTGTAAGTGACATTCTTGAGTCCAGCGTTAAAACACTAATCAAATAAACAAATAAATTCTATGGAATAAAGGTGAGGCAAAATTGCAGCATGCATATTTGCCAAGGTCTGTACTCCCACACATTTTAAGGTGTAGAACTCCGTCACTAGTCCAATGGCAGTAAATGTAAGAATGTTTGACTCCATGTAATTTCATTAAAAAGTTAAGCACAATTCTAGGGCTAGCCTTCACAGCTTAGCCCTACCAATTTGCTATGCTTTAGCCTAGCTGTAGAAGATATCGCAGTACTCCTTTACTATTGTGCTCTGAGTGTTCCCACATGTATTCTTTGTAAAACCTACATACTGTTGGTTGTTGGCCTACATTGTTGACCCTGGATTTACCGTCTCCTGAAGCGGGCCACTAGAAAATTGGTAATTCCATCTGAAGATCATTTGGAACTAAGAGGCTCTGAAGGGGAAAGTTATGTGGGTACACATATCATCTGTGGCACCCGCTTTGCTGCCATGTTGATTTCCTCAAAAAATAAGTTCAGCCCAATTAACTTATGCACATATCACTTTTTTTTTTTTGAAATTCATTCTTTTCTATGTCGCACAAAAGCGAATGGAAAATCGTTCGCCAGTTTCTGAACCTCTGGACGAACTGAATGATCATTCCCGCCAATTTTTGAGGGCTGTATACATACATATATATATATTAGGTATAAATAACGTTCAAACGATTCTGCCACTTATGGTTTTGGACGTTTTCCTGGGTGATGGTAGACAAATGCAAAGTTTTGATGTTTACTTTTAGGTTTCATTCTAAAAAGGCAGGCCAACGACCAAACAATATGTGGGTTTTGCAATAAATTTGAAAGCTGAGGTTTCTATCATGTGGTAAAGTGACGTCAATTCATTGAAGAACCAGCTTTTTGCAATGAGCATCGGAGAAGTGGTTCAATGAGTAACAAAAGACGTTTTACTAAGAATCCAGGTTGTAACATTAATGGAGCGATTAATGGATTAAAATCCAGACAGTCCATTCCGCAAAGCAGTTTGCTGATCAAAGTGGGCCAATAAATCCACTCTAAAACAGCAGTACACCCCACTATCTGTCCAGTTCGCAGAGAAAAGGGTGCTTTCAATCACTCGTACATGCTTAAATCCATTTTAGATGAGTCATATGCAGAAAATCTGATAAACTCTAACTTTTCTCTCTTCAAAGTTGCTTGGGGGGGGGGGGGGGGGGGGGGCATGTGCCACGCTTTGCTGACATTAAAAATCCAGATTGTAAATGAGACCACTGATAGAAAACAAGGATAACAAAGTAGTTGGGCACTGGATAGCCACAAACCTTGACTGGATACCTTAACACTTGATTTTTGGAGGTTAAGACGATATCCTTCTGGGAAAATCTAAATTTTAGCACTAAAAGTAATATCTCATGACATTTAATTTGCCTCCAAAAATGCTTTGTTGTGGTCAGATTTTTAAATCATTTTCAGTGCTCCATTTCCTCAACCTTTTCTCATTTGAAAGAGCAACTGTCATTGCGATTTGTGCACATGTTTATTTTGGCCACAAAACTACCCTGGTTGGATTGGCCAATTCCAGGGCTTCACAAAAAGTGTAATTTTATGTCTACACAGGATAATGCCTTTAGAATATGCTTGAATAAACACCTTGCAAACATGTGAAATGTTGAAGAATTACAGGAAGTAATAAAAATATGAACACCACCTGAATAGCGAAAAGAAAAAGATTATCACTTCTACTATTCACTAGAGCAATATTCATGTTACTGAATTCATGCATAATATATGTAATGTCTGCTAAGTTTATGGACAGGGGTTCAAATACAATTACACTGGGCATTTGCCTATTATGGAAATTGATCTTGTGATTACTCGAATATTGTCTTAGAATGTCTATTTGGAGTATGCTTGCTCTATGACTGTGTGATGGTGGGCTGATTAGATGATTTGGCGGTTTCTCTTCAACAAAACAATCACCCTGCCCCATTTTATCTAGCTTTTCATTTTTGTAATTGCACCCTGCCCTTTTTGATAGCTATCTTGGGCTCTTTAAATACCTTTCTATGAATGCCCTTAATCTGGATAATATTATTCGATCTAGCTAATGTTTTGATTAATTCCTAGTGTATAGAATGTGTGAAATTGCACCACTACATTTACAATACTGCTGTTATAAAACGTACATACATTTCAACCCAAATGTATCATACAGTCCACCGTATGTTACGATACTGTAAATGATAACTGTATCCATTCAGACTCTTTACCACAGATTTAAACATATTTGTACTTTTCTGTTGATCGTTTTACACAAGAAAGATGGTGTGAGCTTGGCGATCGAATAACAGCAAAAAATCCCAATAGAAACGATCAGTTACGCAATAACATGTACATCTGTATGTTATAGAACAATGCCCTCCACTCTCTCATGTTTTGATTACAGCGGAAGATTACAACACCACCAATTTATGTATTGCTTGATCTGCAGCGATTACAGTTCTAATTCAATAATTAACGTTAACGTATAATTTAGCCAAGAAATCGGCTGTGAAATTTTAATATTGGGTAAGGCCTACTTCACATCCGAGAAGGGGTCCATAATAAAATATGGGTATGGGTATGGCTATGGGAACGGCCTTGTGCCAACTTGCTCAAAACGAAAATGGAAGCCAACACTTATGTGCCATGGGCAAAAAATCAGGTGAATTACATTTGTCAATGGCTTTATGGTCTTTCGCACAATCTTTATCTTATTCCGTGGTGCACAGACAGACCTATGTAGCTCAAAACAGACCTTACTTTTCAGTTCAACTGGGAAATATCCAAAAACGGCCAGTGCCCATCAGAGTTCTATAAATGTCTTAGTTTGCGAACAGACCATCTATTAAGTGGATTTATAAAAAGAGATACAGTGTGATAATCGGATGAACACATCGTTGGGGCTAACGAATTATTATTTGATTGGCGTATTACACCGTATTCAAGAATATTTCTCTTATACGACGGCAGCCAGCATGATATGGTGGGAGAAAACCGTGCAGAGCCCAGAGGAAACCCGTGACCATCCGCACGTTGTTGCAGACCTTCCCACGTAAGGCCGGAGAGGAAGCCGGCATGAGCTGGATTCGAACTCACGGCAACCGTATTGGTGGGAGGCTCATTATTGCGCCATGCTGCAGTGCTAACACACTCAACCCCAGAGGCCCCCCCCCCCCCCAGCTTACGATGGCAGCCATCTTCACATATCAGTAAATATAAGCTAGCCATCCTTAAACTGGATTTTGAGGCAATCATCTCATTATGAAATGAATCTCACTGTGTCCACCAGGTCACAGAACAACAAATATTATTCTAAAACCCATCTTTGACATCTGGATATATTCCTCTGGATTTTAACAACATTTCGGCTCGGGAATGAATTTACACATCCATTAGGCCTAGTTCTAATAAAGGTCATTTTACCTTTCATGCACAACAGAGATTGGCTTTTCAACCTTTCTACATTGGGTTTAAAGGCCCACTTCGTTCCCAAAAGTTACTTGCGGAGTGGCCCGAAATTTTAATTCCATGATTACAATTGTTGACAATAGACCTCTACGTTTAACTTAAGTGAACTTAACCCAGGAGCGGTTCATGAACACTTTTTCCGTGACACTCATCTTCAAATATCTACTAAAGAGTGGGTTTGCATCTTAACAGGGTTGCAAAAGGACATACTTGGGATGTGTTCGAGGCGAATTTCAACAAGCTGCAATGCTGTCACAGTTAACGTTAACCTGTACACAAAGGTAGCCTACATCAGGCGTTGTTGTTGCACATACATGCCAAATGCGGAACCCTTGTAATTGTCCAATATTAACCATTCAAACAAAATAATGCTAAATTTTCACCCAATTATCCTAAATCCATTTCTTCTTTTTAGTATCACCCACCGTAATTACCTCACAAGCTTCATGATGACTTCGATTTACTTTCGTGTTTTCCACATGAACCGGGCGAAAATGGCGGTCTCCAGCGTTCAACCAACGCACAGCATGGGGGAGGAGCTAAATGTGAACCGCAAGGCATGGAAATGGAAACGGCTGGTAGACAGTCATACTGCTCAGTACATATTATCATCTGTAATCTGGGGTATTCTTTTTGATTTCATATCATTTATTTTTAACAATAAAATATCAGAAAATTTTATTAGTTTAAACAATATTTTTATATACACCTTGTAATCCAAGCTTGGTGTACCCACCGTCGATAGCTCAGTTGGTAGAGCGGAGGACTGTAGAGTGAAAAGACTGACATCCTTAGGTCGCTGGTTCGATTCGGCTCGACGGACAGGTGGGACATTTTTTCGCATATTTTGTTATATGTTTCTGTAACTGGCACACATGCCAGTAAAGTTAATAAGGAAATGCCTGCTCTCAAAAGTCATACCATGAAGTTCCACACTCAAGTTCCGAGTATGTCTGCCTATGTAGGCCTCCTACATAGGCCCTACATACGAGGTAAAGGTATCAAATGACTTTCGACCTGCAACCCAATGTCTCAGAAATTCAAAAAAAAAAAAAAAAGCCTTCAACCTCCAACTTTTCCACTCATTTCCAGTCTGGAGCTATTATCTGCAGGCATCCACTTTGTATTTTTGTCCGAGTGGCAATTTGTCTGGGTTTCAGTCACACAGTGCCATCACAAGGCATGCTTCCTCTCGTATATGCACATAACAGTATTGTTTATTGATTGATTGATTTATTAATTTATATATTGATTGGTGTTTTATGCCATACTTCAGAATATTTCTCTTTACAGCCACAGGAAATCTGACAGAGCCTGAGGGAAACCCAAACAGTCTGGCGGCTTTCAAGAATGTGTTCTAAAGTGACTTGGCCATTGTTCTTTTGTAATTTATGGGTAGCCTACCAGTAGCGTTACTAGTTTGATCCATACGCCATAGTAAATAAATGTATGGACAGGTTTTGTTGGAAGTTTGTTAAATAGGCCTACAGACAGTGCTTTGGGTTTATACTTAGGATATCTACATGGGCTGATTTTACAAAGTGATTTTTGACTCCACTCAAATTTTAAGAAATGGATACATTGCTCACGTAGTTTGTAACATACAATAAAGTTCCATTAGTAACTGATTTGAAAAACACTTATTTTGCATAAGTTCTCAATTTTACCTCTATAAGGATCCAGAATTTAAAATAAACATTTATGTGTGAAATTTCAAAGTTTGACAAGATGCAAAATGGACCTAACAAAGTTTTTTCAAAGCTTCAACACATTTATCTGTAAATAGTTGTGCTGCGGAGTGATGTTCTCCTGATATAACATAGTTCTTGGATTATTGTCTAGTCGATTTTTCATATAAATTGTGCACTTCTACATGAATAATGTGGAAAAAGATACAAACATGTAAAACTTACCACATAATAAAAACAGATCAGTTCAACATACCTCAGATTCAGACTTAACATTTAATAAATTACAAAGACACAATGTCAGGAATTTGAACTTTATAGCAGAAAATTTATCCTACAAATAATTTTATTTTATTTCAAGTTTCAATTACAACTTTTTAACAGCTGCTTATTATTACACTGGGACTGTTGGTATGAAATGATTTGCAAATCACAATAGAAGTTTACAGCTTGCCATAATGTGCACAACAGTATGTCGGTATATACATGTATACCAGCATCACAGATTATGTATTAGTTAAAGATGTCTTAGTGTTTACTTCACGCTCATCTCTGCCAACATCTCAGATATTTCAACTCCACCAAAAACTGACAGAGAAACTTACATCCAAAGAACGCACATAGTGCCAGCATTTTGGAGGGATATACAACATCTGACCAGGCCTTAGCACGCATTCCGAAAAATGAGCCTTAGGAAACTCTGGAAATTTCTCCAGATCTGGATTCTCCACATCTACTTGGCTTGTGTTACTTAACAACCTGCCTGAATGGGGATATAGACATTTGGTTTGGTCTTCTGGGTATAACTGAATATACTTCTCTCCTATGACTTGGACAAGAAGATTGTGCTTGGGGTCAAAGTGCAAAGGTGAGATAGTTCCACATGGACCAAACCACGCACTGATATCTATATCCTCGTCGTTCAAATCATCTTCCCTGTCTGTAATAGAGCAATACATCGGTATGATGATATCATCACGGAGTTCCGGGATCTGCTCAAAGAGCTGATGCTGAGCCAAGTACCCAATTCCCTGAGATCCTTTTATTTGGTCAATGTAAACATCAATAAATTCTGAGACAGTCATTAGCTTCTGTGTCCATGATTCCTCAGTATATTTGGAACCCACTTCAACAGGCACTGTTCTATAGCCTGCAATTTTTTTGATGTAAGGTACACTCCACTTCCGATTAGACAATGCTGGCCAGTGTCCCATGCAGTCCTCTATAACAACCGGACATTTCTTCTCCATATACATTGACTTGAAAGTCTGTACGGATGGGCAAGACAGCAACTCAATTTGACAGCATTTCGGAAACTTCAGACAAGAGCCATTTTCCACTTCTGACGATCTTTTCCTAGTTTTTGAATTCACAGGAATCTCAACAATATCCATATCAGCAGCTGTGATAGTGTCTCCCAGAATACCACATTTTGAACCTGCAACTGTCTCACTATCTTCCACCACATCGTGAGGATGTACTCTATGCATTTCCAAGGAAATGTCAAGAGGATATGTGGTTACATTTACATTTGATACCCTTTCATCGAGCTTGTGTTGACTGAGACATACGTCTTTTGGGAAGAATTCATTTTGAACACTTTTTGCTAATTTTGCTAATATGTTATCTAAAATTGGGGCGCCCATGAGCAAACCCATATCACATGTTTTCAAAATCATTTCCGGCGTTACTGGGTGCTCAGTATCTGACGGGTTATCTGAAGGCACACAACATTCAGCTAGTGCCTTAATGCACGACACTAACGAATAGGCTAACCGCCACGAAATGTCCACATCTTTCCAGTGTCCTGTATTCAGTTTTTCCCAGATTATGTCAAGCAATATCTTTGAAATTTCATAGCATTTTGTAAGGCTTCCATTTCCAGTGTAAAAGCTGTCAAGAAGCTGGTTGATCAATTCAAGAACGAAGTTTCCTAACACTCGGTAGTCACTAATTTCGTCTAAAAAAACGTATTTGTTGCCTGGTACAAGGGCTTTGATAGCCTGTGGAAGAACATCCATGGGCACAGGTGTCAAACTTGCTGTGCTAAAAATTCGTAATGTTTATGTGCACGATCAAAACACGGAAGTCTTCTGTTTAACACTAAGCACATGCGCAGATTTGCACGGTGTGCTTCAAGTCAGAACTGGAATGCCCTCGTCAAGAATTGGAATGTTAACATTGAAAGATGGGACCTATTTTTAGATAGCCTTGTTTGAAACTATTCCACGATAACAGTCTATTCGATTAAGTATCAGAAATTCCATGCATTGAATTTTCCAACTTTCAGCGTAGCATATCTCCGTCGCGTGGAAACGGACGACGCTAAAAAATATGGCGACGTACAACAACAACGCCGGGAAGACGATATTCGCATCAGTAAGCACAACAGTTCCTTGTTTTGTCCTGTCTTGCAGTTACACAAAAATGGAAGCGTGCAAATCATTTGTTTTATTTGATGCTGTTGTTCATGTTTCCTGTGGTGTAATGAGGGACAGTGAATCGGGTGTGACTGT
Source organism: Liolophura sinensis (assembly GCF_032854445.1). NCBI lineage: Eukaryota > Metazoa > Mollusca > Polyplacophora > Chitonida > Chitonidae > Liolophura > Liolophura sinensis. The sequence goes on from NC_088299.1 coordinate 235,738, forward strand.
CAATATTTTCTTGGTGTTTCATATTCATCAGGTCATTTCATTATGTAAGACGGATCGGTGCTAGATACCACGTAATCTCCTTAGTGACAAACGGCGTGGGTGAAGGGAAAACGGTCCTTCCAACGTTATTACATAGGAAAATGTCCATTTTTGAATCGCTCTCAGTGATCTTGTATCCGTTGGATTCGTATAATTTTCAGCTTTCCAGATAGTTATAGTATTTCTGAAGAGCTTTCGTGATGTTATTTTGTGCACCGCGGCCTTATTGGTCGCAACTGAAGTGGCAAAAAATGACCTTTTTCCAAAATGTTTGAACATTTGTTTTAGATACGAAAGGGTGATCACGTGACCTCCAACTTCTGACCGTCTTACAGAACAGCTTCACATTTGCACAAATGGATGGACTCAGTATGCTGTTTTAAAATTATGGGCCCGGTCGCTCAGAACTGGTGTAAGACTTAATACCAGATTTAACTTTGAACCAAGTCTCTAATTTTGTACTTAGCCAAAAAATAATTGCCTAACAGTATATTAAATATGAACTAAAACTACTGCTGTTGTACTTTGACTTTGGAGAACTGCATTGACTGCTGAAACTTGTTAATTTTTATATATAAAAAAATACCAGTATTAGCTAATACACTTTTGAACAACTGGCCCCTGACATTCAGCGTAACACAGAGTCCATCATCGCCTCTCAACAAACATGGGCACGGGATTTCAAACTCCCATCTCGTCTTCACACATGACAATGAACCTAACTCATCTCCTCTGCTCATTTATTAGATCCAGATGTCTATTTCAACTCGTCTCTTCAAGGGGTCTCTGGGTGTCAGATATCTGGAAATTTGTTATAGACCATATCTTGGTTTATATTAAACATAACCCAACAAGAAAAGGCTCAAAATAATCTTTATTAAACATGGAATATCTGCACAAAGCCTCGATTGCTTAAGATTACTATTTTTGTTTAAAGACAATGGCATGTACTAAGATGTGCATAGCTATGAGTATTTCTCATATGCATGTATAAACTATCATGTAAAGCAACCCTCGTGATAATGAAGAATGTGTTTTTTGAAAATACCATATATTACTAAACAGGCGAAGAAATGTAATCGACATGAATCGTAAATTTTGGATGATTAATTTGACAGCGTTATTGTCAGAAATTTTCAGAAATGTAGGTAGCGTTCATTAAAGGGAAATACAAGGCTGATATCATGTCATAGTCTGCGTCATTAGGTTTAAAATGTATAAAGTTTTGCATGTTCTTGCCCACTCCGTTGTCTCAGGATAATGTCATAATTAGAAAGGATTTAATCAGTTGGTAGTCTTGATGTGATCTGTATACACTATGTGTTCTGGGGATTATTTTGATGCGTTGGTTGTTGTGCTTTGTGAAATATACACTCAAATACAGATACCCACATTTTCTGACAAATGCCACATAAGGATACCCTTGTACTGGGTTGGAGGAGTGGTTGGCTACAGCGTCAACCAGTGGTAAACCATACACTGTTTCACGCCATGTCCGATAAGTCTTTTCTGCATGTTGACCTCGGTCCAAAACAGGTGTCATCTCTGGCTCTTGCCTCTGACCTCGCTCGCATACTTAACATACCAGGTATATCCCACTGACTGTGTAATGGCACACCAGCTCTGAAATCACAAGGCAGTCACTGCTGAAGCCGGAACCATTTTGCATTCACCACATTTATGGCACATGAAAAAGCTGTTCTTCCTGGATGGGTTCCTCCAAATTGGGTAACGTGAGAAATAGATAAGTTTCAAGTGTTGTCGAACGATTATATGAAAACTTCAGGTATGGTGCATGAATGACAGGTGGATCTCATGGGTTATGTGCACGGAGAAGTTTTGGTCCATCGCACGTTTGCAAGGCAAAGCCCCGAAAAGGAGCACACACTCCAGCTGAAATCTCCTACTTTTGATGCGCTCCACAGGGGCCTCAGAGGGGTGCTTCCAACAGGCTTAGAGCGCTCCTTCTAAAGCCCCAACGCTTATAAAATGCTTTCCTTCAACTTCATTCAAAGTGCCTAAGAGCAATAGGGCTTCAGGGGCGCTTCCCAAAACTTATACAATTTTTCTACTTCCATTCAGCCTTTGAGGGGGTTGGGTGGGGGGGGGGGCTTCAGTGGTGCTTTTGAAAGTTAAACAGTTATTCTGCCATGGGGGCCTTCAGAGGTGCTTCACAAGCTTTTACTGCTGAGCAGCCTGGTAAGAGGGCTTCTAAGGCGCTGTACAAACTTGGGCAGTTTTTTCCACTGCAAAAAGTGTAATCCCTAAACTTTGATCCATGGAATAGCACTAAAATTCAATTAATAACTATTTCCATGACAAAGTCATTCTAACAATCATACCTAATAATACCTAACAAACCTGATAATTTTAAAGTAAGAAGACCATACTCCCTTTTAAAATGTGGGGCCCACTATCTGGAAACGGCAGTGTGGACATGAAAGCGATAATGTAGCGAGAGAGTTCATTTTCTCTGTAATCAAGTAGTCGCTCTACAGGGTTTTGAAACTTGTCATGCATCTTTCATTTTGGTGTCTTCCGCTGTATTGTAAAGATATCTGAACAAAAAGGTTCCAGAGTTTGAAGACGAAAGTGAAGAGCTACAACTGCACTTAGTACCTCTTTGTCAACAGCCAGTTTGAAGAGTCACGTGACATACTTCCGCAATTTAGTTTTGGTATTTGAGAAAATTATTATGTTTCCATTGTTGTCTACAAGAACAACTTCAACCTTTTCAATTCAACCCAAAAATGCATAAAAAAAGAATTTGTTTTTTTTAATGCAACCCAACAAACACATACTATGAATATACTCTCAAGTGGGAACACTTTTGTGGATAACCCATTTGGACAATTTTGAAGAACATAGCGAACAGGACAACTTGTAGAAACTAGATGAAGCAACTCAGTCAGAACTGTCAGCAGAACAACCTTATAAGCTCAGTCATTTGCGAACATCTTCATCCCTTGATGAGTTTCTTGTGCGAAATTAGGCTTCCCCTGTGTGTCAGTGGTCAGGGAAGACCTGCGTGCACATGTCATGTTGCACTACAGAAAATTGCGCAGTTTTGTCATATAGAAACAAAGGTTTTGTTTCTCTGAGATCGAGACCCTTCCAGTGAAAACGTATGGATTTACTTTATATATTGACTGGAGCCTACAAAACAAAGGCACAGAAATACTCAGAAAAGTTTGATCTCGTCGTTGACATATAAATATACCAGGTTAGTAGTTGTTATAATGCATTTCCGAAGGTTTCAGGCAGGAAGCAAGTTTTTCTGCTCCCAACACTGTTCATTTCATCTGAAGAATGGGTGAAGCTGACCTACTCGGTACATTATTACATTGTCAAACCAGGCATCAGCTTCACTCATGGAGTTAGGTTACTTCATAAAGCCTTGGTCACTTCCAGCCCAGAACTAAGCTGAGATGTTCCTACTGTAATGGCAAGCTTTGCTTCAATCTAATCCACTTGGATAATTCACTAAAAATAACAGCTTATGCCGTACCTTACCTTATGTAAATATACATACTCAGATGGACGGTTAACCTTTTTATTTTTAGCTCCCTAATCTAAGGAATTGTGTGGAAACGTACATATTTGGATGGAAGGTTAAGCTTATTTTTTAGCTCCAATATATTGGGCTCTCATAAATGGATTGCAGGTTAATTTATTTTTTCACAGCAGTAGAAATTGTTTTTTTTTTTTTTTATATATATATATATTAATACGCCACTCAAAGAAGTTAGTAGTGGGGGTTTACCGGAATCACCCTCTCTGTTTGTAGACACAATTTTGTCCATACATCTTCTCCCAAACTGCTAAGCTGATTTTTATGACACTTACATGTATCATATATCTTGCCTGTGATCTGAATTTGTGCATGCTTAAGTTTTAATTTAATGAGAGTCGGGTAATTATGAATATAATTTAGGACTTCACGTAATAGTACCTTTCCAGGTATTCAGATTTTGTCCATGCAGCTCTGAACCTATTTCCATGAAACTTTGCCCACATCTTTCCTATCGTCTAAACTTATACGTGCAAAACTTGTGCATGCTTAAGTTTGATTACAGTCAAGTAAATATTTTCAAAATTACTCCTGTACATGTACTTAGTGCAAAAATGAGTTTTCATGTGTAGATTTTGTCTATGCAACTTGTACTGCACCAATTTCTCTGTATGTTTCACCTCACTTGAACATTAGGGGAGCTCATGCTGGCTTCTTTTCTGGTCATATGTGGGAAGGTTGATCTTCCAGCAGTGTGTGAATTGTCATCGGCTTCCTCCGGGCTCTGCTTTCCTCCCACCATAATGCTGACTGCCACTGTATAAGTGAAATATTCTTGAGTATGGTGTAGAACACTAATCAAGTTAATTAATCACATCAATTAGGCAGGTTTGATGGGAAGTTAAGTTTTTTCTTCTTAGCTTTCAAGACTATGGTATGGGGTGTAAATGTACATATACGTACTCTGATTGAAGGTTAAGATTTTGGTTAGCGACCTACATGTAAGAAGGGTATTGATAACCAGGTTCCTCTGGTGATTTTACCAGATTTGTTATCATTTTTCTGTATGGTTGACTCACTCTGTACTCCTGTAAACACAGATTTCTATAAGCCTTTCACATAGGACTACAGTTTCTTATGTAAAGACCTATCTGGGGAAGCTTATTGTTTCTCTGTGATCAGATTGATGGAGTGTCGAAGTTTACTTAATTTTTGGCCTTCATTTCCTCTGGTGCACACATTATACATGTATGGCTCTGGTCAATGCATGTGCCTTCCTACACTGTGATAGGATGTATAACTATCCGCCTAGACAGTGACTGTTGTATGTCAGCTGAGTGTTTGCTCAGCCAGTCATATGATTGCAGTGGCCACCCATAGAACATGGATTAGCTAATGGAGTTCGCAATTTGCATATCAAAGACAACTGCCCACAATGACGTCTTTAAGACCACAGCGATTTACAACTGTATAACATATGAAGTTACTGCTTTGCAATCTTTGTTCATACTATAAACAGTCATATTTGTGACAGCATAATAATTTTGGCCTTTTTAATGGCAAGATCTTAGTGCTGTTTAATTAGAGAATAATATGTGTGTAAGACAGTGTCATTCTTCTTTTTCTTAGGTGAGAGGTCAATATTCCAACAAACATGTATCAGCTCACTTTTGAACATTATGCTGTTTTACGAATGCTCAATAAGTCAAGGGGGGCCCCTGTGGTGTAGGGGGTCAGTACGCCAGCGTGTTAGAACCACTCATCCATGCGGTTGCTGTGAGTTTGAGTCCAGCTCATCCTGGCTTCCTCTCCGGCCTATGTGGGAAGGTCTGCAGCAACCTGCAGATGGTCGTGGGTTTCCGCCAGGCTCTGACCATTTTCTTCCCATCATAACTCTGACTGCTGTTGTGTGATTGAAATATTCTTGAGTACGGAGTTAAACACCAATTAAATAAATAAATAAATTAGGCAAGCTGCCGATGTTCTCGGAATGCCTTGTTTAGCTCCTAAATAATGAGAACTCTTAGTCTTATGCTTTAATACAGAGATTGACGTTACAGCCTTTTTTTAGCTGCAACAAACAGCAATATAAAGTAATGGTTTTTTTTTTAGATTTTTTTCTCTCTCATGTTAAAGGTCATGGATGGTTTGTACATCTACATAGGGCCTACTGATGGAAGGTTGAGCTTTGTAGCTCTCCTGTACAATGCAAGTTGAGGTATTGTGAGAAGGGGGGAACAGTTTTTTTCTTTTAGCTGCTTAGTCTAAGGTCTGGTTTGTAAATGTATGTACTCAGATGGAAGGCTAAGCTTTTCTTTTACAGACATGATTTTTTTCCGCTTTTTAGCGGAATTCCGCTGTTTCTTTGTTCAGTTTCGATTAATTTACCTGTTTTGCGCAGATTTTTCTAGCTTCCGGGGCCTAGGCGGCCCCTGGACCCCGGCCTTTTTGGGCTATGATAGTAAATTTCAGCTATTTTCTTGGTTCACCACAATCATGTCTGCTTTTAGCTCCTGCATAATGGACACTCGTTCATGGATTGGAGGTTAACCTTCTGTTTTTTTTTAGCTCCAACACAGCTAAGTAAAGGGGTTTTTTTTATATTTTTTCAATCTCACGTTTAGGGTATCATGAGTGGTGTGGAAAGGGCCTACAGATGGAAGGTTGAACTTTTTTCATTGGTTTTAGTTTTATTGGTTTTATAAATGTTTTTTTTTTTTGCACTGATTAGCTTTCAGTAAAAATTTACCTGAACCAGTGATATAAACATTTCATTGATGTCTGTAGTAAACACATCTTCTCTATAGAGCCTCCATGCAGGGCTGTAGTTTCTTGCATTTGCACAGGGTGTCTGTGACTTCTTGTTTTGTTGAGATATATGAACATTACCAAATTTACCAATTTCTTATAATCAGAAAAACGTTCATGTAGGCCTTCCTTATTTTATGCTCAGGCCCATGGCACCTGCATGTAGGAGAACAAGAAGGGTACACATAACCGGGTTCTTCTGGTAATTTTACCAGATTTGTCATCACGTTTAGCTGGCCTGTACAAAGTAAGCAGAGGTATTGGGATAGGAGGGAAATGTGTCATTCTACTTTATTTTGGTTTTAAGGTCAGTATTTGAATGTATGCCGTCACTTGGACATTATGTAGTTTTAGGAACTGCTTCATCAGGTGAGGGGGGGCCTGCATGGCTCAGTTGGTTAGCGCACTAGTGCAGCGTAATGACCCAGGAGCCTCTCACAAATGCGGTCACTGTGAGTTCAAGTCCAGCTCATGCTGGCTTACTCTCCGGCCGTAAGTGGGAAGGTCTGCCAGCAACCTGCGGATGGTCGTGGGTTTCCCCCGAGCTGTGACCGGGTTCCACCCACCATAATGCTGGCGGCCGTCGTATAAGTGAAATATTCTTGAGTACGCCGTAAAACACCAATCAAATAAATAAATAAATCATCAGGTGAGCTACCAGTGTTCCCTGAATGCCTTGTCCTGTTTTGTGGAAGATTGTTGTCTCTATTATGACCTACTTTACCAGATTTATGGAGTGTCAAAGTTTACCTCATATTTGGACTATACACATTATATGTAGAAAAACTTCCTCATCTAAATTAACAGTAGGCGCCTATGACACTGGCTGATGCATGTGCCTTCCTACACTGCGACAAAATGTTTAATTGCCGCCCACAGTACACAGATTGACAAATGCAGTTCATCATTTGCATATCAAAGCCAAGAGTTGGCCAATTTGTGTGCAAGCAATGAGGTCTTTTAGCACTGCTACTATTTGCAACTCTAGAACATACAAAGTGACTGCTCTGCAATCTTTGTGACAGTGTAATAAGTTTGGATTTTAGCACTGTTTATAAAGTACTTAAAGAATAATATCTATGTATGACAATGTAATTCTACTTTATTTTGGTTTAGAGGATAGTATTTACATATATCACCTCACTTTCAAACATTAGGCAGTTTTACAAACTGCTCAATCGAGCAAGCTAATGGTGTTGTTTAAATACCTTGTTTATTTTTAACATATGGACGGCTCTTGCATAGCCAGGGCTGGGTCTTGTTCACCCCTGAAGGATGCTTCGTGAAGTTTTGGAAAACATTCATTTACTAAACCTCTCAACAGCATGCACCCAGGATATCGCCAAACATGATATATTTGTCATTGGGTAAAGGTACAGGTACCAAGTTTATGGTATTTAGACAGGGCAATATCCTGGGTGCATGCTGTTGTTGTTGAGAGGTAGGTGGTTTTGAACAGGAATAATGTATGGCGCTGTGCCCCTGGTGTCAAGTCAGAACTGTTAAACACAGCCCTATTGTATAGGACTTGTCTCAGTCAAGCCCATTAATACATGTATGAGGATTACTGACACTACATATTTCTGTGTCCTTTCACTGAGTATAACTGTGTGATGAATTTATTTGGAAAAGCCCATTAATTCAGTGCAAAAGTCTGATGTACTAGCAAATCTCGTCAACTACGTCATGGTTTCGCAACCAAAGAAAAATAAATAGATAACCTGCTCAACACACACATATGACATTGGCAGCAGGATGTGGAACTATACACATCCCCCATATAACCGTAACTGTCCAATGAAAATGGGAGAATTTTGTCTGATCCGGAATAAATATAGATACATGTATATGACCAAGATAGATTTCCAACATAAATTTTTGTGACAGCTAAGTCGTTTAATTTCGAGTATATGGTCAACTTGGTCCAAACTAAGTGGCTGCATGACGGGCAAAATCTGTAGTGTGCAGTACTCAACTTTTGCGTGTCATCGATTATTGCACTTGGTCTCCTGTTAAGGACATTAAGTCGTTTGTGGATTGTTAAACAGTTAATTATCACAGTGAACTGTTACTATAGATACTTAACACGGGAAAGGATTGACAACTGATGAATTGCAGGGTAAAGTTTAATTCATAATTAAGAATAGTATACTGGTAACTGTCATAAAAATCAAACAGTACATGCTCTATTTTCTTTAACAATTTATATATGCCTTTCAAAAATATAATTGTACAAATATATATACTATAATATATAACGAAATATTTCGAGAACACATTATTTTGTGTTTTCCATTACAAAATATGACAACACAAGCTTGTTCAGTCAGTGTAGTATGAAGTAGTTAAGGAGAATATTATGTCTCATGTGTTGGAATCTCAAGGAATGCAAATAAAACAGGACAGAGATTTTAATACTTTCCTTATCTCATGAGCGTGAATAGTATTTAATATTTACTCTAATATAGTCATTCAACTATTGAAGTTTTGTGAAAGTCATTTGGAATATTCCCACATTTGTTCATTTTTATCAGGTCAGTTTGGTTGAACCATAGTGTGGAAATGGAAACACGTCAAATGCCCGGCAACAGGATCTTGACGCCATTTTGTTGACGCCAAACGCTCATTGTCCAGATCGTCATTTTAATGTCACAATAAAGACAGAACAATGTTACAGTAAAAACTAATACATTTATTTATTTATTTATTTGATTGGTGTTTTACGCCGTACTCAAGAATATTTCACTTATACGACGGCGGCCAGCATTATGGTGGTTGGAAACCGGGCAGAGCATGGGGGAAACCCACGACCAAACTAATACATTGTAACATTGTAAACATGGCGCTGTAATCATTTTTTGACGTGTCAGTGACTCGAGGTCCTGCTTCACACTAGTGGGATTATAGTAAATATTCCACCTACCCATTTACTCTCTAGTGCAAAAAAATATATATATGTTGACAAATCGTGATAAAGATTGTTACACATGCTTGTAGCTATGTAGGTAACATACAGATTTATCTTATAATTTTTCAGGAATAATTAGAATGGCCAGCTTGTGACATTGGATGATCTATACGAGTGATCAAGAAACCTGCAGGTCTACATTTGGACACAGCTTAACAGAGCTTGTAAGGTTTAACTGAGATACCATTAACTAAATGTAAAATACAAGCATGCCTCCGAGTCGACCATCCAAAAACAGAGAAACTGACCAACCCAGGGTTCTCGCCAACCGTTATGAAGTTGTTAAAAAGTTAGGAACAGGTAATTTTGGGACGGCCTTTCTTTGCAAAGACAGAAGATGTAAAGGAGAACTGTAAGTATGCATATATTTATTTTTAGAGGCAAATAAGTGTCATAAAGTATTATTTTTGGTGCTAAAACTTGTGCTTTCCCCAGTACGATATAATCCTATGTGGAAAACCAAAACACTTCAGATGAATAGGATGTGCTGAATCATTGGCAGAGTTTTAGATCTTTGACTGTATGAATGTACACATGATATATGATCAGCTAGCCCCACAGGTATATGAAATAAATCATACGTGTACATGTAGTCTCTGTTACATGTAAAATGTCCGTTGCATCAATATGCACTCAATGCATTAGGGTGTAAATATCGATTGTAACTGTAAACTTCGTTATTTTCAGAAAATGCCTGAAGGAAATCCCGATAGGCGACCTGCAGTTGGATGAGACTGTGGATGCCATGCATGAGGCCAAACTTTTGTCCAAACTGGACCATCCCGGCATCGTCAAATTCCACGACCAGTTTGTAGATGGGGAGTTCTTCTGTATTATAACTGAGTATTGTGAGGTGAGTTTGCACTTCTGATTTTAGGCCACACTATATATTTAACATACAGCAACACTCATACTTTAAGTTCCTTTGTGGTACATTATGTTGAAACAAGATTTTATGAATTTGTCATTCAATATTTTAATTCAAATTTACTTGTGCATACGATGTTCTCTGGGTGGTTGAGAGCAGTGATTCTGCCACAAATTTTGTGGAAAATCAGAACAAAATAAGCATCATTACAATATAAGAAATATTCCCCGTGACTTTCTGTATGTTTCCTAGTTTGAGAAATTAATTCAGTGTTTTTTTTGTATTTTTTTTTTAACATTTTTTTTTAGGGTGGTGATCTGGATATGAAAATTCAAGAATTCAAGAAAAAGAAGAAGAAATTTGATGAGACGACAGTGATGAACTGGTTCGTGCAGCTTGTGTTAGCCGTTCAGTACATGCACAGTAGGCGTGTCCTACACAGAGATTTAAAGACTAGGTAAGTCCAGGGGTCAGTGTGTGTCGCCAATACATGTACAGAGATTAATTAGATTTATGTATGCATATATATCAGGTTTCTATTTGCCTTTTAGTCTGCACAACTCAGCACTAAACTTCCAGATATTTGCCCAAACCAAGACTTTTAATGAAAGCTTTCCTTCTAAAGACTATATAATGAGGACCTGTCAAATGCCCTCCAGCAGGACCTTCTCATCATTTTACTGACATCAAATGTTCCTTTTCTAAGCTCATAATAACATTACATTAAAGACAGTACGACATTATAATAGAAACTGATACATTGTAACGGTGTGGACGTTACTCTGCAAATTAATTTTTCATGAAGCACCACTCACCGAATATAAAAGATATCCTGCCTCCCTATTGAGAATATCTGTGTTGTGGCTTGCACAATTCTTGCATTAATAGAACAGCATTGTATACCGTAGATTCAAATATTTGAAGCTGATTTAGGTCACGTATGAAAATTTGTTTCTTCTGTCTTTATTCTGAAATATGCACAAAGATATCATATGGACTAATGAATATTTAGTTTATAGTGGACCAAAGTTTCATTTGACCAGGATCGTTACCCGGATATCCAAGACGTTGGTTACATATACATTCGATCTGTCTGTGATTCCATAGTGTCGCAATTGCTTTTACTGAGAATGGAATCAGATGTTATAAACATTGTCATGAGAAGTGGGAGTGGGCCATTTTGCATGAACTTAGTTTTATGTTTCCATAAATATTTGGTATCTTTCATCGTTTATGTCAAACAAGCGAATATTTCAAAAGAATACTTGCCTTGATAATTTCAGCACAGATATCTGGCTGTACTTGAGAATTTGCTAGAACATTATCTCTGAAAATATCAGCCTTCTGAATCAGTGACCTTTTTCTTCCATCTCCAGCAATGCTCGAAGTACTAACAACTGTTACATAAAGGGACGCATACTGCATGATTATGTGTGTGGCTAATCGAGGAAAATTGCACACAATTCAGTTTGAACTGTAGCACACATAAAGCACTACTTCAGTTCTAAGAGAAGCTGGGCAGAGATATTGAAATGATATAAAAGATACGCTAGGGAACAGAGCTAACACCATGGTTCAAACAGATTTACCATGAAACTCTATTCAACTTGTAGAAGTGAAATGTTTTCAAAAACAAAGCCTTTGGCAGTTCCTGTAAAATTTTACTGATCAGATGTGACCTGACAATATTCCGCAGATGACAATGAGTCAGCTAGATGTGACGTCCAGCAAGGCAGTTATGCTGGAATTAGGTCATGCATGGCTGAAAGCGTGACGGGTCATACCTGGTGTTCTTTCATAATGTCACACCATACAAAATTGGAAATGACAGAAAACTTTTGTTTCTGTACTTACCTTTGAAACTAGCAACCGTAGTTTTAATGCATTTCAATTTTTTTACAATTTAGGAAAGCAATTCAGACTGTTTCAATCCTTATCATTTATCCGCTTTTAAGACATACAGGTCTTAACAATGTTGTAGCTCTTTGATAAAAAAAGAATTGCATTCAGTCTGTTGTATACTCTATTTAAGATGTCTGCAACCTAGACTTTAGAACACTATTTCAATCACCATGAAAGTACCAATAGTTCTGTTGATACAAGTATACTACCTTGTATATTGTCAAAGCCTGAAGTAGATCAAGAAGTGTTTTTTTATAAGCCTACTGCCATTATGGAGCATAGTACATTAACGATTCTGTCCATCTGTTTGCCATGTTTTCAATTGTTTTCCACGTGGAGTTTTAATTTTTGGTGGATACATAGACACAGATGTGTTGATACAAGTATGTGTCACGTCTGATATTATCCCTTTCTGCATTCGTCATGGTAACCAACTCGCCATTTGCCTTTTTTTGTACAGTATAAATAGATATGATGACCCCAACAGTTTTTCAAGAAAAGTTTTAATTTTTGGTGGATATTGATGTGATTTTCAGATGTGTCCATTTCAGCATTTGTCATTCTTACAAGTCAGCCATTTTCCCATTTTCAGGAAAATGTATAAATAAGGATAAAGACATTTCTTTTGTGGATTTTCAAATTTTTACATAAAACTTAGTTCATTGTAGTATGAAATGCTAAAAACAAAGTTAACATGTTTTTGTATGAAATAGCACTGATTTGGTTCAAACCCCAACTCATTTAATAACATATACTCTGATCTGAAGAGACCATTGTCTTTACCGTTAGTATGGTAAAAGTGACATAAAGTGTGGTAACTACTAATAAAAATTTATTCATCACAAGCCTATATGTTTGATGCATTAAACATGAATTTAAATCTATTACAGTATGAGTATTGTATGCTATATTTGTTTACAATAAAATTTTCAAAAAATCTTGATATATCTTGGATAATCTTTACGGTTAACATTTTGATCATCAAGAGCATTTAAGTCACCAAGTGCGGATAGGGGGAGCTACTGTATTTGTTTTGAAGCACCAAGATGTTATTCAGCCATTTTGTTCCTACACACCCACAAAACAGTACATAACAACATCAAAACTGCATTTATCAGAAATGCCACACAAATAGGTTGTCAACATTTTCAACAATTTCAACATTTTTACAAAATCTTCAATAGTTACTAGTGCATACCTGAGAGATTATAAGCTCTAAATCCATATTAGTCTAATTCTGACAAAATGTGTCTTTACTGTTATCAAACTTTGTCTTTCTCGTTACAAGTTGAAGTAACAGCAAAGACAAATAGTGGTAACAGTAAAGACCGATGCCCGTTTAAAGTTAATAAGTATCTACAGTTTCTTTACTGTAAGTTTCTGTTTTTCAACTTAAAATACGAGACAATATGACCATTATCTTCATTTTGCAAAGTGATTTGTTAGTTAATCTAAACTGATGCAGGTAAAATTACTTTCTCTGTGATTATTCTGCAGATGCAGTGTTTACCAGAAATTTGGAACATTTAAATTCATTTTAAAAGGATATACATGTAGTTCACCGTGCATCTCTCTGAGTATGGGTGGGTGACTTACTGTGAATGTACCGTATGTGGGAAGGTCTTCCAGAAACCTGCAGATTGTCGCGGGTTTTCCCCGGGCTCTGCTGGGTTTCTTCCAACCATAATGCTGGAAGCCGTCGTTTTGTGAAATGTTCTTGATAAAACACCAGTGGAATAAATAAATGCTATAGATGTAAGTTTGGTTTGTTCCTACATAGTTGGTTGTCAGAATGTTACTTTTTTTCTTTTACAATGACTGAGACCACTGACATTATTAGTTATTGTAAAGAACAGACTTGATAAATTTGCATGTTTTACTTATCGTGTAAGTTAAATGGAATGTTAATGCATTGCAGATACATAAATGTTTGTCCCAAGGCCAGCACAAATAAAATACATGTAGTTCTTTGAGCAAAAATGTGGCTGTGGAAATACAAGTACTAGTCAGAATTATTGGCCTCAGCATTTTTTCAGTTCAGACAGCCTGTGTAAGGCTCGGTACAACACATTTCTGTAACTTGGCCAAAAGTTCAACTCAAAAGAGGTTTTAGTGAATGTACAATAAACTCAGTATATTGATATTGTTGTATAATCCTTATTTTAATATACATACATGTATCACGTACTAAGCTTGTAGAGAAAATGACAATGTCGCCGAAAAATTGAATTTATTTTTACGCAATCTGATTTTCCCCAAAAATTGGATCTGGTAAATGATTAACACTTGCAATGTTTTTGGTTGATTGACATTTGATCGCATCATTATCTTTTCTGTCATGTTTTTTGTGCGAATTCCACATTGTCATATTATGTTCTTTTTTATTTCCACCACTACATGTTTGCAGCACAGGTTAGGGCACCCTCCTTATATTGCAACATTGTATATATGTCAGCTGTGCATTTTCCTGCTGTTTTCTAAAGACATTGAAGTCTTTGGCCATGATGCATGGCCAAACCCTTAGTGAATTTTTTTTTTCAAGCAGTTTTCCTTTTTGTTCATGTGACTGTGTGTGTGGAAAAGTCAACTGACCTTAGAATTTCTTCTACACATTCCTCATTTGTGTTTAACTTCGCTGAAATGCCAATACAGTAATGTCTAGATCTGCAGGTTCATTGAACATTTTCGCCTTGTCATTTTTAAGATCTTATACTGTACCAGCTTTCTTGAGTGAATTCTTACTCGGAAGTAACCGATTATTTGTTGGCACAGCTTCTGTTTGAATTTGACAGCTAGTGCTTCCTATTTGTGCTGGCATAGTCTTCTGTTTGACTGACTGACTAACTTTCAAATCACCAAATTTAAACTGGTTTTAACAGGGCAGGGATTGGACTTTGTAATATTTATTAAAATCTGTCAAATACTGATTAAGCCACGTGGTAGCACATACAGTTCTGGTGCGTGTGGTATCAATCACAGCACATGATCTCTCCTCTGCTGCAAACACTTCATAGTGACTACATTGTTCTTTTGCAAACAGTGTGATATTACAAGCTTCTGTTTCCCCTTCTATCAGTTTACATCACTGGTAATATTCACAGAATTACTGGTTTGAATTGGACAGTCTTTTGCCCACTGAAACACACTTTCGCATACTGCACACCTGATACGTTTTCCATACCTGTTCAAAGGTCTGTACCTTTTCGTACCTGATCTCCTCTGAATTGACTTTGTGCAGCTGTTCAGGTTTTGCCCCCATTAAACCCTCTTGTGAAGAAAACATCTTCACTTGTCATAGCCTCAGAATTTTGCAATCCAGAATCGAATATGCTTTTAAGAGCACTCTTCAAAAAGTCATCTCATTACAGACCATAAGGGCAAGCTATCGCTCTCTTGTTCTTAATCCTGCGTTGTCTAGGAACTTGAATGCTAGAACTGCTTCAGGTAAGGCCAGGTCATGTTTTCTAGCCTTGTTGTAGATTTGTTCGAACTCCGTTATGTTCATATAATTCTCAAATCAGGAGTATGCCTCATAGGTGGAATCCTTCATGTTCTTCTGAAATACCCAGTTCAACTTGTCAATGAACAGTGACATACCTCTGTCTTCATCCAAATTGTCAGCCCGTATTTTGATCGCTAGTTGCCTGGTTTTACCAGTCAGGCAAAGGGAGACTGCCAATGCTTGTTAAGCCTCCGGAAAGTCTGTCCTTTGGCGCCAAATCTCAGTTTCATTTTTCCAGGTTATAAAAGTCTTCCTCAAAACGTGACGGTTGTTTGTATTTGCTAATCATCTTGAAAGCCTTCAGGAACCACGTACTGCTACCAGTGTCACTGTTTATAACTTATCAGAGTTCACAACACAAGATCACTTTCTCTGTTCACAGTTTTAATACTCCATTTGCCACACCAAAGTACAACCGCTCACTTGCCACCAACTTCCCACGACGTGAATGATTTTAAGTTGGTCTCATAACTCTCCTGTGTTGAAGGCATTGAAGTAACCATGAAAGCAGGAAGTGACTGTTATCATGGAGTGTCAAAAGTTCATGCCACGCCTAAGACCTTAAAAAAGAGGAAGTTGTAACTTCTTCGCATTAAGGGGATAGTACAATGACTGATTGACCCGTATCAGTATAATGGCTCAAGAGGGGCAGCACTAGATAAAAGAGCGGTGCAAATCGGTCCTCAAACAAGGAGGCACATTACAAACTCCTTCGTCGTCATACGGCTGGAAAATTGTTAAGTGCGACGTTAAACCCCAGGCATTGATTCGTTCTCTGTTATACACATTATCTATAGAAAGCTTTCTTATGTGTATCAGTACTAGGGGACTGTGACCATGACCGATGCATGTGCCAATCTCGACTGCAACAGATTGATCAAACTATCCACATAGACAGTGCACTGTTGTCAGCTGAGTATTTGTAGTGGCCACCAATAGTACACAGATAACTAATTGTGGGTAGTGATTTGCATGTCAAAGCTGGTGCTCAAACTCCTCACAAGTTAATTTTTTACTAGCATGGCTCAACTTTTGCTGAGCTATTCACAGGATTGCAGTTGCCACCTATAGTACATAGATTGTCAAATGCAGTTCATGATTCACATCTAATCAGAATAAGCACTGTCCACAATAAAGTCTTTTACCACCACAAAGATTTACAGATCTGCCATCTTTATGCCAGTGATAAACAGTCATATTTATGACAGTATAATAATTTAATTTAGCCTTTCTTGTTGATTCAATGGCAAGATCTTAGCACTATGTCATTAGAGAATAATAAATGTATCAGTGTCATTCTACTTTATTTTGGTTCAGAGGACATTATTTGAATGTGTCACGTTACTTTAACATTATGTAGTTTTACAAAGTGCTTAATCAGTAAGCTACCAGTGACCTATGACATATCTGAGTGCCTTGTTGACATAACAGTAGCTAGAGTGACTAAACTCATGAGATCTGACTGGCTCCTTCCCTCCCTCTAACATTAGGTGGCGCTGACAGCTTCAGAATATATCAGCGAACCAGACTTTGCATGCAGTTTGCAATTTGTCTCCAGGTTTTGTTTTTGAGAGTCTGAAGTTTGGCATATGGTATACAGAAGCAAAATTAAAACCTTCTTGGCCAGATCTGAAGATCTTGAACTAATTTTTATGCAGTGAAATCTTCGTATTTTTTTTTTTTTTTGGTGTGTTTGTTTCTATGTGTGTTTTTTTTATTTGGGGGGGGGGGGGTGTTGTTGACAAGTAAGGGTAATATTTCAAGAGAATTTAAATAATGCACAGAACATTCATCTAGATGCACGATTAGTTTCTAGTACAGCTTACATGTAAGGTGTTTTAATGATTTTAAATGATTACAAGATTTCAGTTTTTCTTAACAGCAACATATTCCCCAGTCCATTAACACATGACCATTGTATGTTGATCCATGACTGGAATATAGTTTGACAATGATGTCATCAAGAACAGTTGCACATGTTTTGAGTTTCAGTCATTCTAGTTGCTAGTCTAGATTAGTCTTCACGCTTCCACTGGACACAGTTTGTGTCTGGCTGCCTTAAATGCATTTAACAATAACTAATTTGCACGGATTATCGGTTTGCAATATTATTTATTATCAGCTTTCAGTATTATATAGGGGGTCAGTTTTAATTGAGTTCATGTAGGCAGTGATAATTACTTTAGTTAGTGGATGCTAAAGTACAAAAATATTCAATTTTGCTACCTTAGGCGATGCTAAAGTACAAAAATATTCAATTTTGCTACCTTAAACAAACAAACCGTAATTTCAGCTGAAAGAAGAGCTCAATTTTCTCCCCAGATTAGTGGTCAGAAGTGGAAAAATGAACTCTGTGAACCCCCAGAATGAACATTGTGTCTTGGCTACAGCTCCAGTTGTTTTCCATGTGCAGTTTTAATTCTTGTTGGACACTTATTTACAGAGGTGACGAGTTCATGTAGGCAGTGATAATTACTTTAGTTAGTGGATGCTAAAGTACAAAAATATTCAATTTTGCTACCTTAGGCGATGCTAAAGTACAAAAATATTCAATTTTGCTACCTTAAACAAACAAACCGTAATTTCAGCCGAAAGAAGAGCTCAATTTTCTCCCCAGATTAGTGGTCAGAAGTGGAAAAATGAACTCTGTGAACCCCCAGAATGAACATTGTGTCTTGGCTACAGCTCCAGTTGTTTTCCATGTGCAGTTTTAATTCTTGTTGGACACTTATTTACAGAGGTGACGATGGACATCTATATATTTATATTACAGGTAGTTCAGCGGCTGCGATTGTAATTAGTGCTCCCTGCCCCAAAACCTCATAACAAGATGAGAACTATGTACATATTTTTGGAAAACATTTCCTTCCAAACTTGTTATTTTTAGTAAACTGTTGAATACAAAAACCTTACAGCAACACTTTTGAAGTACTTGACATCAGAGATTATACTCATCACAAGGCTTTTAGTATTATCCTGTTACTTCAAACAAATGCTGTCATGGCCGTGGGTTTTCTCTGGGCTCTGACTCATTTCCACCCACCATAATGTTGTCAATTCTGCAATAAGTGAAGTATTCTTAAGTACCGCATAAAATACCGACCAGTAAATAAATCAGTCAATCAAATCATACCAAACAAATGTATTTGTTCGGGCGTATATTGTGTTCGCCTGAATTCTTGATTTTTTTTTTTTTTTTGGAAAAAGATCATACGTCAGTGTTGTAATACAGTTGTGCATGTTTATTTCGCAGAAATATATTTTTGAAGAATAATGTAGTAAAGATTGGAGATTTTGGTATCTCGCGGATACTGATGGGTACAACAGACTTTGCCTCCACTTTTGTGGGAACGCCTTACTTTATGAGCCCGGAAGTTTTAAAACATGAAGGATACAACTCCAAATCTGATGTTTGGTGAGTGAAATTTCGCAATTCCCTTACCAACTTTGAATCCATTATCTGTGTACAAACACTGTTTCCAGTACATCTTCAGGCCATCCTTAAAACATTCTTTGTTGGGTGTAACCTAACCCTATCAATAGGGTCAAATGGTAGCAAATTTTTTTTTGCATCATGTAAGAGTGGTGTTTGAAATCTCAAATTTCCATCTTATACTTGGCCGAACTAAACACACTGCTTCTTGATTTTATTTTGCAAATAGCGTACTGGTGTTCATGCATATGTAGAGAATAAATTGAGACTGCTCAATTGCCCTGGTATGGGAGCATTGTGGGCTTGAAAATCTCGTGTATGGCTTTAAGTACTGCAAAGTAGTCAACATTAATTAAGGATTGATCATTTATCAGTAATTAATGACCAATAGAGGTAGGATGTATACTGTCGATCTCAGCACCACATCAGCAGTATATCGTGGAGAGGCACGTAAATGCAATCCCTTGATTATACACATATAAACTTCATTGGAGTGACCAATCTTTGTCCACAGGTCTGTAGGGTGTATCTTGTATGAAATCTGCGCCCTTGACCATGCCTTCAACGGTCAAAGCCTGATGGGTGTGATGTATAAGATAGTGGAAGGGGAATTACCCAGTCTGCCCTCCAACTACCCCAGGGAGCTGGATCAGGTTTTCAAAATGTAAGTTATTGGAATGACAATGTGATTACTGGTGTGCACCCTGCACTCACCTGTTTGCTGTGTTTATGTTTTTGGAATACAATTTTATTCATCAAAGGCATGGCTGTGCTTACTCATCCACCATCTCACGGCAAATAGAGAGCACTTTGACAGCTCCTACATTGTTGACATGCAAATCCTGCTTTATAGATGGTTGCCAATCAGTACACAATTATGTCAGGAAGTCTGTTAAATCTAAAATATATTGTGGATGAGCTAATGACACAAACTGACTAATTTATAATACTAGTTCAGAAAAAACTAACATTTGCTTCTGAAAGCCCAAAATTGCTTTTTACATTTTACAATTCCATTTTCATTTGGGGGCCTCCATGGCTCAGTTGGTTAGCGCGCTAGCACAGCGTAATGACCCAGCAGTCTCTCACCAATGCGGTTGCTGTGAGTTCAAGTCCAGTTCATGCAGGCTATCTCTCCGGCAGTAAGTGGGAAGGTCTGCCAACAACCTGCAGATGGTCGTGGGTTTCCCCCAGGCTCTTGGTTACCTCCCACCATGATGCTGGCCGCTGCCGTATAAGTGAAATATTCTTGAGTATGCAGTAAAACACCAATTAAATAAATAAATAAATAAATCCATTTTCATTTGACATAATTTTGAATTCACTTTTGATCCAGTTCAGAATATGTTGTGTGCTGGTCTAGTGTGATAATGTGAGGATTATTTGGTTAAGTGTGCTTAAACTACATGTAGTTAAAAGTTTTAGAAGTATAAATTGTGAATCCTACATTAAATGTTAACTGTTGGATTCAGTATGTTCGTCTTCGCCTTGTTTACAGGATGCTTGCCAAAGATCAGACAGACCGACCATCCATGACAGAACTGACCAAGAATAGCTTTGTGGCAAAACATATGTCAGTAAGTACTTGTATAAATACAAGTGGCTGTGTACATCTTCCATTATGGTTATATGTTGTATGAAAAATAAAATTTTAAAAATAAGTTAAGCAAATTAATATTTTATTAATCACATGAAGAAGTTGTTATAAATCAGAAGAAAAAACACTTATATGACATTGTGTATGTTGTCTTTTGTCTGTTCAGTTTAGGTTTGCTATTCCTGTCAAGTTTTTATGCCATTTTTTTCAAAATTATGACCATTTTTATTCAGGTGTGGGCATTGATATAGCTTTTATTCATATTCAAACAATAGGGAACATGTATTACTTTCGCAATACTTCCAGAACGCTTGTTCTTGTATTACAGACAATGCTGTCTCAGTTGTCCGATTTCAAAACCAAACCAGAGCTTGGGGGAGAGGCAGAGATAGCTGCTGAGGAGTTAGAACAACTGCTGTAAGTCCAGACTTGAACACACAAGATAGCTACTCAGATTCACGTGTCTTTTCCATCATTACACGTGCGCCGTCTTGTACAACATCTCAAAATAGGATTGATACCACCGCTTTGATTGAAGGCTATATTTACATTATAAATGCCTTCTTATTTCAGCAAATACTGTCATGACTGTATGTCACCTCAAGGTTGGTATGTAAAAATTTGCTTTCAGAAACATAATTTATTTATTTGATTGGTGTTTTACACCGTACTCAAGAATATTTCACTTATACGACGGCGGCCAGCATTGTGGTGGGTGGAAACCGGGCACAGCCCGGGGGAAACCCACGACCATCCGCAGGTTGTTGGCAGACCTTCCCATGTACGGCTGGAGAGGAAGCCAGCATGAGCTGGACTTGAACTCACAGCAACCGGATTGGTGAGAGACTCCTGGGTCATTACGCTGCACTAGCGCGCTAACCAACTGAGCAACAGAGGCCCACTCAGAAACATAAGGCCTTAAAATTATACTTTCGATGCTTACACACAAGAATTCCAAACCTAAGGAGAAAAACAGTAAGTGCAGTGTTGACATCATTGCATATTTAATGGTTTACATCAAAAAAAAAGCGATTTGTATTTCAGGTTTATAGGTTTACTGTTGTAAGGTAATTGGGTATAATACATATATTAATAATACCATCGCGGATTTCTGGCTGTTCTAGAGATTTGCTAGAACATTGTCTTTGAAAATATCAGGCTTTTGAATCACACAGTATTTAACCTGGGTTATTTTATGAGCCTGACTGTTTCTGTCTCCAAACATGTATGGAAAGTTATATTAAGATGGTTTTTGAAAACGGCAACTGCTTATACGATCTGGATGTGGCTGTGGATTTACAGGTGGTGCATCAATAAATTAATACTACCAGATGCGAATTGTTTTTCCTGGAAGACATGTACCATGTTGTAATCTCATTCTGTTCTGTATATGAGTATGTGTAAATAAATTCATGGTTTTTTTTCAGAAGAGAGAAGTCCCACCTGGGAGACTTGAGAGCAACAGAGGCTGATGTGAAGTACAAAAACTTACACCCTCGTGAAAGAATGAGACTGAGAAAACAGAGAGAGGCAGATGCTAAAGCACAGGAGATGAAGTAAGTGGCATTGAAGTCAGAGAGCTGTACAGTTGAGGTTGCTTTTGTGAACATATGGTAGAGGATATGACGTCAGTTTCATTGAACAATTTGCTTCTAATGAACATGGGGGGCCTCCGTGACCGAGGAGGGTAGCATGCCAGGAGCCTCCACCAATGTGGTCGCTGTGAGTTCAAGTCCAGCTCATGCTGGCTTCCTCTCCAGCCGTACGTGAGAAGGTCTGCAACCTGGGGATGATCGTGGGTTTCTCCTGGGCTCTGGTCAGTTATCTCCCACCATAATGCTAGCTGTCGTAGTGTAGTGAAATATTCTTCAGTAAGGCGCGAAGCACCAATGAAATAGATAGACAAAATCTAATAATCTTCACCATTGATCATCATAACCTTCAAATTGTGAGAGAGCAGTTCCTGTTCCTGCCCAGAACATTGAAATCCATGACAGTGGTGATCGGCTGATATTTACAGATCCTCCAATAATGCCTTGTTTAAGTCAGTCACTCTTGCTGCTGACTTGGTAAAAAATTGCATGTATATTATTTGTCATATATTTGATTTTTATATGGTAAGTCAGTTGGTTAGCGCGCTAGCGCAGCGTAATCACCCAGGAGTCTTTCACCAATGTGGTCAAGTCCAGCTTATGCTGGCTTCCTCCCCAACTGTAAGTGGGAAAAGTCTGCCAGCAACCTGCGGACGGTCGTGGGTTTCCCCCGGGCGCTGCCCGGTTTCCTCCCACCATAATGCTGACTGCCGTCATATGAGTGAAATATTCTTGGGTACGGCGTTAAACACCAATCAAATAAATCAAACATAAAAATTATATGTTAAGAAAATGTTGTTGATACCCATATATTTATTTGTGCAATGGACAGAATGCAGTGTTGTATAAATCACTTTGTGTTTATAGAGAAGCAGCCAGGGCAAATTTGGCAGAGACTTATGCAAGAAGAGAGAAGTTACGCAGTACAATTGGCCATACCAACGTAAGTCATTGTACCCATTCTGTACATGTATTATCTTTATAACAAAAGCTTTGAAACCTCAGAAATATGCCAGTGCTTGGTGTTGATGATTGAAATACATAGGGTGGTCCAGTTTCAATGTCTTAAGTGAAACGGCTCTTTAAACACAGTGTTGACATTAAAAACTAATGTTACCAAGGGGCTTAACCCCTTTTTAGCTCGCATGTATGAAGTAAGGAGAACTATTGTGAGTGAGTAAGTGCTTAGGGTTTAACATTCTACTTAACAATTTTTCAGTCATATGACGACGAAGGAATCCTTAGAGTGCATGTAATGTGCCTCCTCGTTGCAGGAGGGATTTCCACTGCTCTTTTATCTAGAAGTTACAACTTCCTCTTTTACTGTCTTAAGCCTGCAGTTTGGTTAAAGTTTTTGACCAATCATAGGGTTGCAGTTTACCACCCATAGTACACAGATAACCAATCATCGGTAGTGATTTGCATATCAAAGAGCAAGGATTTTACTTCATAGCTCAACGTTTCCTTAGCCATTCACATGCATGACATGGTTGTAGTTGCCACCCATAGTAGATGGATTGCCAGATGGATTTCGCAGTTTGCATATCAAAAAACTCTACGGTAAATTTGTGCATGAATTCCCCGTGTAGTCTATTACCACTGCATTGATTTACAATTCGATAACATACAAAACTCACTGCTCTCTACAGTTTGTACAGTGAATAAGTGAAATATTCTTGAGTACAACATAAAACACTAATGAAAGAAATGAATAGATAAATATTGACCGCGACTTAGTACATGTAACTACATGTATATGCTGTGTTAACAGGTACCAGCCTGGGCCGGGGAGGGAGAAGCTGTGTAGGGAAGCCCTACGGTCAGGCGTGGGTTCCTACACAGATTTTCCTCAGGCCCAAGACGGCTCCTCGTACGTAATCACTGAAGCGTTAACAGCCTTGTAAGGCAAAGTACACCTTTCTTGGGCCCTCATTGATTCATTCTTCTAAAATGTTTACCTGGTTATTACCAATCAGCACCTGAAATAATTAGGTGTGCTACCAAGGGTGATAGTTTTTTATATAAGTAAAAAAAAAAATAGCCAGCGTTAAACACCAAGCAAATAAAATATATAAATGCTACTTTCAGATACGGTACCCCGTATTTAATTTCAGCCTGCAGTTGGTTCTCATTGCTTGCATGTTATACAGGAAACAGTCGCTATGAGGATATGAGCGAAGAGGATGACTTCAGTGATACTGTGAAAGGTGACATAGACATCCACCGCACCCTGGGGGCCACAGTCCTGCACGTCCCTAAACACACCTATGAAGATAGACCCATCACTCCCCTCAAAGACAAGATGGTCTACAATACTGTACAGTCATCACTGGACTTTGAGGATGGTAAGACAACAGTCACAGTTTGATTACGAGACCTTTCGCTTAAAAATTTGCAAAAACTGCAAAGCTTCCCACAAAAGCTTGATGTTGTCTTCAAGGTTCTCAGTTCCTTAATGGTAAAGTGAATGACCTGTGTTAGAAGAACCATATTGGATGTCAAAAACATAACAGCTCGAGAGATAGACTTTTAGAGCAGTTTTTTGCCGCCAGAAAGTTAGACTTTGTGTAGGCTTCAGTAAGTGTTTATTACCCGTCTGTAAAAATTAAATCAATTTCTGCAGGGCTTGATTTTCAGGTAAAGTACAGGTATTAAGCCTCCAGTAAAAAAAAGCCACACAAAATCTGTCTGTACATGTTTTTCATACCTCTGTGCTTATTCATCCACAAGTCAATACGGTGGGACCAGAATACTCTGACCAAAAATTGTTTAAACGAGTCGAATTACTCTGAAATGTTTAAGTAAAGTAAGTACTGGATATTACAAAGAAAGTGAACCAAGAAAGAGCGACCACTTTAGTCCGTAGGAATTAATATTCTAGAATTATATCTCCAAAGTATTTAGTATTTTTAAATACTTCCTGTGTTCAGAGAAAAACTTCTGTCATATGAACCACTTTGACACTGTGCAAAGTAATGGTCTATTTCACACATGAGCATGGTCACTGCGATCCTGTGAAAACAGTAAAATGAAGTATGTGTCCAATGAAAGAACATTAAAAACTGTTTAGGAAAATTGTTGAATTTATTTTTTTCACAATTTGTTTAAACCAGTAAAATGTATTTCAATATTTTATTCTATGTTCACCGTGGCCTGTTGTGACGGACATTGCTATACCAGGGACATCACATAAGGTTTTTGTTAACACACATCAGACTGCTACATTCATTATTCAAAGTACATAGACTTATAGATCTACAAATGCATTTGACCATTTAACCATGAAGCAAATTATTTTAGTGAAAAAGTATAATTGAATACCTTCTTGATCACAACAGACCATCGTAGAATGTGATGCTTTACCACAATTTTACTCGGTTAGAAAGATTCTGAAAAAGTAAATCCAACTATTTTCCTGGATAGATTTTAATGGTTTTTCATGTGATATATACTTCATTTTAGAGTCGTCTTTGCCTTTGAACATAATGTTAGGGGTGATATCTCAGAAAGTATTGCGTGTGATGAGCTTAGGGTTTGCACATTATGCAGAGTACAATAGCACTATAAGGATATTCCATCCTTGGTTTGGTGTGTACATACAATGTAAATATCATAAATTACTGAATTCCTGACTTAAGTACTCAACTCCGGCCGTAAGTGGGGAGGTCTGTCAGCAACCTGTGGATGGTCGTGGGTTTCCCTCAGGCTCTGCCCGCTTTCCTCCCACCACAATGCTGGCAGCCATCGTAGGAGTGAAATATTCTTCAGTATGGTGTAAAACACCAATCAAATAAATAAATAAACAAATTCTGACTTTGTGTATTGCACTTAACAATGTGGTCACTCATGATAGCTTTCTCTCCAGCCATACGTGGGAGGGTCTGCAGCAACCAGTGGATGGTCGTGGGTTTCCTCCGGGCTCAGTCTGGTTTCCTCCACCATAATGCTGGCCGCCGTCGTATAAGTGAAATATCCTTGAGTATGGCGTAAAACACCAGTCAAATAAATATTTGTGTATTGTGTATTAAAAGCAGTGATAAACACAATGTTAGGGGTTGTATCTCAAAAAGTATTGGATTTGAAAGCTCAGAGTTTGCACACATGTAGAGCACAATAACACAAGGGTGATATAATTTATTTCATCTGATACAGTGTAAGCATATTACGTTCCCAAATTACCAAATTCCTGATTTGGTGTGTTGTGTATGAGAATCAAAGTTAAACAAAATGTTAGGGGTGGTATCTCACAAAGTACAGCACGTATTGACCAGAAGTTTAACGTGCAGAAAAATCTCAATGACACAAGGGGTATGTTCCATTGTTGATGCTTTGTGTGTATATTAATTACAGTAAATTCACGATTGAAGTACTTCATGTATCGAGCTGAAGTTTTGCCTTCATGTGTCTCCTACAAGCGAGCTCTTTGGTAGCCTTGCTGCCAAATGTAAGTTCTTGCATGACAAGGCATTTTTACATAAAAAATACCATATATGTAGACATTTCTACATGAAAGATATCATAGATGTAGACATTTTTACATAAAAAATACCATAGATGTAGACATTTTTACATGAAAAGTGTTAGTATGGACAGTCACAAAAATGCCCCAGTAAAGAAGTTATCCGCACAGAAGAGAATAATGAATAATTGAAAAGTCTTGTACATTTTATATAATATACTGTAAGTCTTACAGAAACACTGGGTATATGTAGTAAGTAATGGAAACACCAATGACCACAGGTGTACAAGTCAGATGTGGACTCATGCTGGAAAATCTACTGGGGCAAACTTTGGTGCCTCATTGGGCAAATTTTGTATAATTTGAGGGTCATTGTACTTTGATTTATGTTTCTTCTTTGAAAAGATTGGAAGCTGACAGTTGTTGGTATGTCTGCCAGGTATTCCGGACCATCCTGAGCTGGCGGAGACCTACTACTCTCAGTTTGAGGACTTTGAGAAGGCTGATGGAAAAGAGGAGAATGAAGACAAAACAGATGATGCTGCTGAGAACACGCTGGTCAACATGGACGAGGCCAAAGATGTGGAGAATTTGTTATCATGCCTAGAAGGAGCCCTGGATAGACCCGTTCCTGGTAAACTTCTAGTCACAATGCCATTAAGAACCTGTTACCTTGTCTTTAGCTTATATCATAACCCCTGTGCCAGCGCTAGCCTTCTTTTCCCTTTTGCCTCTGTGGCTATAGTGGCCGGATTTTTTTTTAGGCGTTTGGACAGTTATATCGTCATAACAAAATTCATAACTTGAAAACTCAAAGCAAGGCAGTGAGTCAGTCCAAAAAAAAAAATCACACACAACTCTCTTGTCATGTGAGTTCCATGAGCTCAGACTGGCTTCCTCTGCTGAGGTATGCTTGCCAATGGACAAACATGTAGATTTCCTCCCACCATAATGCTGGCTGCCATCATACAAATGAAATTCTCCTGAGTACAGCGCAAAACACCAGTCAGAATAAATAAATGATAAAATGTGAAGCTAATATTTATACCCTGCAGTCTCTCCTATGCCCTCAAAAGAGTTTGTCGCTTTAAGACAACATGAATTTTTCCCTGCCATCATTGCTGCTCTCCCCTTGCAGGTGGCTACACAAGTGAATTCCACTAATTTTACAACGTCTGGATTCCTCTCTAACTGCAATTTTAACAATTCCATCTTGCAATACACCAACTTTGAATTACCTGTTTTGTTTAACGTCAAGGACTAGGACATAACGTGAGATTAGATTTTGAGGTGTGAAACTATGAGAAGTGGGACCTCATCTATTAGAGAATACAGTCTGTAGATTTACTTTCTCGTGACATATTTTCTCAGCAATAAAATGAAGAAAAAAATCAGCCTTTGAGAGTTGCAGAAATATCAAGAGCTCTTGAATGAAGTCCATGTTGTTCAGCTTAAGAGTTTGCCAAAGATTACAGGGCCACAATTTTAAAATTATCCCAAAGACTGATTTTAGAGGTCTACCTTGTCAGAAAAAAGTGTATAATACAGCCCTTGCTGACATATTGAGTTTTTTAGTGTCTAGTGCTTATGTACCTTTAAGATCACAGAAATACATTGTTCATATATCAGTAAGATAATACGTTTGAAGATCTGAGGCAGAAAACTTTTTCCTGTTTCTTTTTGTACCAAACTTTTCATAGCTAATGGCTTCAGCCCCTTACAAAAACATATTTCACTTAAAAGCAGAATGCTCAAGATTTACAAACCTACTGTTTTTTTTTTTTTCAGCTATATTCTGTTAAGCTAGAAATATGGAAAATATTCTCTGATGTTAAAAAGCTGAATGACGTCAAAGTGCTCTCGATAATGGCAATGTACAAAACCCTGTCAAAATCAAATTTCACTAAACTTTTACTGAGTTAAAAAAAAATCCAGACAAGTATTTAATGTCTTTTCCAGATCCTTTGGATCCTTTCACTGGAAATAGACAATAACCAGAAACTGTCTTATGCACTTTAAAGTGTAGGACAGCTCTTGGCTATTGTCTGTTTTTAATGAAAGATTACTGTCTGCAGTATCTTAAACCGATCTGTCTGTTTGATATATTCCTGTCAGTTAAACTACGTACTTGTATGTACCTGTTTTGTTGACAGAGGGCTCCCTTACACTGTCAGATGATACCATGGCGGGAGCATTTGGGCCTGGAGCACGAGAGATAAAAATACGCAACCTCCGAAGGTAAGATCTCTACTAGAGGTATTCCATATGAGCCACCAGTTTTGTTAAACCAGTTTCCGGCGGTTTCTGACCGCTAATAAAATGTAGAATAACCCTCTGCCAAGAATGCATTGTTGTTGGGGGCAGCGGTTGGCCGTCCGCTTTTTTGCAAACGCTTGTGTCAAATTTACCAAATTTTTTTGTCATAGATGCCATTGAGGATAAACCTATTGATTTTCGGTGACCTTGGCAAGGTGAACATGTTCACTAAAGTTAAATGGTGTGTAGTGCTTGTTAACCTGATATGTTTTGATGGCACGAAGCAAAGGTAATAAAACTTACGTCACATATACCTTATTTATGGAAGAGTAAACCTATTAATTTTTCAGTGACCTTGACCTGTTTTTTTTTTTTCAAAGAAACAAGTTTTCAGGCAACAGTATTAGTATCTATACCGAAACATCGCTCCCAAGTAAACAGAAGTTGTTATCCATATATCTTGTTATGTTATCTAACCCAACTTCTAAATGCCTGTCAAAGATGTTCGGTGTAAAGATGTGTATTAAACAGTTCAAGCCAAGTCTACCATATTAATGCCACAGGTGCATCTAGCCCTGGAGATGAACCTGCTGATTATTTTTTATCTTGACCTATTTTCTTAAGGCAACCAAGGTTGTCAAAGTGAAATGGCATGTATTGCCAGTAAACATGACATCTTTTTGAGGCATGGAACGAAAATAATCATGCTACATATACCACATACATGGGAGTAATACCATATTCATTGTTAGTGACTTTGACATTTTTTCAGGGACATCTGGGTTATTTTATGGTAAATGAGTGTAAACACATTTTGCCTTAAAGAGCTAAAGTCAAGGCTGCCTGTTTCATGTTACAGATGCATCTAGCCCTGGGGACATTAGGCTTAATACTTTAAAGAGACATATTGTTAACGGTAAAAAAAAAATACTGCTATTATTTTAGACATCATCTACATGAAGTTGAGACTTCCACATGTCTACTGACATTTGAGTATCTGAATTTGAGTGAATATTCAAATGTTCAGTTTTATTCCAGGTTTTAATGTATACTTCAGATGTCAAGCTCATCCAGACACGGCCTGCTATGTAACTGTAGCTCTGCTATACAGATTGTTGGAGATTATGAATACCAGTATTTTATAATGCATTATCGGTAGAAGAGCAGATGGTGTTTGGTTTACTGCGTTCATAATGCGCTTTCGAACGTTGCATTGTGGGAATCTGTGCACTGCCTTAATTATCTTCATATTATCTCATCAGGCAGAGAGTTTAAACCAGTCCCGGATTTCGTCTTATAATTCTTTTAATTGACATTTTTCAGAAAATTTACGCACAGAAGGTTTAGTTAGAAATCAAAATCAGCTCATTTTTGTATTTAACTGGACCAACTCAGAAAATCTGAATTTCTTTCGCTGTGATGTATAGTGATTATACTAGAAGACTTCTGTGCACGTATTCAGGGGGCCTACGTGGCCGAGAGAGGTTAGCAGGCCAACGGGGCATAATGACCCAGGAGCCTCCCACCAATGCTGTTGGTGTGAGCTCAAATCCAAGTTCAAGTTCTCTTGCCGTACGTGGGAAGGTCTGCGTATGGTCGTGGGTTTCCCCCGGGCTCTGCCAGATTTCTTCACTGGCCGCCATTGCATAATATTATGTATTATACTATTTTTAAGAACGGTGTAAAGCACCAGTCAAATAAATAAATTTTATTAGTGTCCCCAGTTAAGATAATGATTCCCACTGGAGTCTATTAAGCAGTTGGTCCATACTTTTAAGCTTACCACAAGCTGTCTAACTATCTAATAATCTCCCTGCTCGCTTATTGAAGCGCCTCACTAGCTAGCACCACCTTCCCACTACCCAGCACAAGGTTCCTGTCAGCTACCACATTTATCTTGTTTTTGTCTAAACCACATGTTCCTATCCTTTTCAGCGAATGTGAGCGTATCCTTGGGAAGGCTAAGTTTGAGAAGGCCTACACTTACCTGAAGAATGCCAGGTTCCAAGATAAAGCCACGTCCCATACAGCTGATGAAACCATGATATTTAAAGGTTTGAGGGAAATTGTGCCCAACCCCAGTGACTGTTTTCTGGTGGATCAGCTACTTTTCCTTGAGGAACAGGCTAAACTGCAAGTTTGATTGAGGGCAAGTTATTAAAATCAGCCATGTATAGCCTGTGATTGGGAATAAGCTAACCTACAAGCTTTGTGCAGCTTGTCTTTGGCGACATGCGGACTTGGCATCGTTGTGCAGCCTCTGTGATTGGGGATCAGCTAACCAACAAGCATTGTACTTGTACACTTGTCTGACAAAATGTGAACTTGGCTTTGGGGTGCAGCCTGGGATTGGACTACCTGTAGGAAATGTCATCTTGGCCTCACAGCAACCTATTTGATTGGAGGGAGAGGTGGCACACTACGTTGTCCTTACTGCACAGTTTTATATACCATTGGGCACACTAACCTGTCCTGTAGTAAGCAGCCTGGGCAATTTAGTGTGGTTGATTGACGACAGGCTAACCAAAGTAAACTAATGTAGCCAAATTGTTCAGCCCTTGATTGGGAAGTGGGGAAAGTCAGGGACACCTAGAACTTTCCAAAGCTCAGTATCTGATACCACAGGAAAACATAGCTTAAGTTGAACACAGTCTGGGAGCATCTTGCATACTAGATAGTGTAAATCTGAAATTAATTCTGAGTGATACTTTTAAAGACTCACTGTGATTAGAGAAAACTCCCAACACACGTTTGTGAACCAATTTAACATAAGAACCACACACATTTGAGCTACGATAGTATTAACCTGTAAGCTTTTTTTTCGCTTCGCAATTGTAACTGATAGAGGACGTATAGCACCTATCTTTCTTGTTCAGGCCCAGTTTACCCCAGTCTACGGTCCCAGTCATGGTTATATTTTCTGTGCACAAAATCCAGTGTTTTCCTAAGTTTTAATCGTAATGAATTTGGTACATGTACTTCATAACAGGTGTACCTTGATTGTTTTATGATCGCCATTTAATGATAGATGGGAATTCGGGAGAAAATTTTCTGGAGATTGAGCGCGACTACTCAGTACCTTTACACGTGGAGTGGCATGTCAACTATTCGTTAAGGTGCAGAGCTATGGCAGAATTTAGCAATCCGCGAATCCTTACTTGCAAATTACCAACAAATTATGTCGAACTGTTTAAAGTAACAAGTTTTTATGCGTGTGTATTGTACCCGTCGATGGTGTGATTTTTTGCCGACGAAAGGTCAAAAAAAATAATCATACATGTTATTGGCAACGCATAATGTAATCAGAAAACATGCACTTATATTTTGATATATAAGCCATTTACAGGATCGGAATTTACAGGATTATGATAATCAGCGCCTGACTGAATCTTTCTTCGGTTTAATTCATGGGTATAATAAGAGATGCACCAGGGCTGTAGTCAGGCGGTGTGCACACCTCGCTGCAAGTGACATGGCCCCACGTGGGACAGATTAGCGATCATCGCTGTAAATAATTAAATAGTGTGAGCGTGTGTGTGTCTGTGTGACGTTTGATTGCGCAGGTGGGGCTCAGTTGTACGAGGAACGTGCGTAAGAAAATCTTGTTTCAGTGCAGGACCTCAATTGTGGGATAAGTTATATCTTAATCCACCGTTGGGATTGACGATGGGGATTTACAGCGCGGACCAGGATGGCCGCTCTTACCTCTCTATCCAGCATTACGGTGGGAGGAAAGCGGGCAGAGTCCGGGGAAAACCCACGACCATCCGCAGGTTGGCGGCAGACCTTCCCACGTACGGCCCGAGAGAGGAATCCAGCATGAGATGGACTTCAACTCACAGCGACCGCATTGGTGAGGAGCTCTGGAGTCATTATGCTGAGCTAGCGCGCTAACCAACTGAGCCACGGAGGCCCCTAGGCTCTCAGCTGAGGACTTGGCCAGAGTTGCACCAGAGGTGGTGGGATACTGCCGAATCATTGCCACTTGAGTAGGGTTTCGTTAGGGCTGTTGCGTTTCTCCATTGTGCGTTTCATTGCAGGGTGGATCTCTACATACATTTCCATCCACCAGGCCACTATTTTTGTTTTTCTGGTTTATCTTTAGGATGCACAAGTGAGGTACTAAGTTTATGCGTAGTCCTAAAGTACGTGGTAATGAAGTGCCGATTGAAACTCTCCCTTCTGTCTCAGATAAACGCTGTACGTATGGTAAAGTTAACGTAATACTGTCGGCACCGGTGAAGTTCGAACGTGTTCATCTTTCCCACCTGCGGTATACAACGTCATGAGAACAGTCGAGTTGCATGTGAGAATGCAGCCATAAAAAGCTTGACCTTTCTATACCAACAGATGTGACGGGTGCCCAGCAACTCCAAGGGGGCATCACTCGCGGCCTTGTCACTGCCTATCTCCTTGTGCTGTCTCGCCCAGCATTTTCAGCATTAAAGATTACAAAATCATATCTCCTGATTTTCGCGTGATACCATGCCACACCACATGCAGCTTTGTCCACCCGGAAAACGGAAGTGCAATGAGATACTGATTCCTTCTTCTGACGTCAGGTTTGGCAAAAATTTTGTTCGGCCAAGAATAGCCCTAAAACTAACTGCATCGGGTTTTTAAATGAAACGTCAGAGGGATCTCGTCAGAGACGACACTGGTACTTGAATAATGGTAGGCCTACCATAATCGCTTGTATTGTTGTTGAAATGACTGGCATTGTTATTCAAGAAGTTAGAGGACAACGTTGTTCCATCAGTTACAACTTTGGTTCTCTTTGAGTTAGCTAGCCCCTTTGCTAATGAATGTTGAATACGTTCAGGCATGAGTATGTTTGCTGTTCTGAAGAGTCCATTTTTAGGTCATTTTGATGTAGCATTGTTACAGGTTTCTTGCTTATAGTGTTGTCTCCGACCTGTTAGAACCCAGACATAAGTTAATCCAAGGATTTGATGTTCTGCATTTCTGTGAGAAAATGCTGATTGTCCTAATAACGTAATTAGTTAATCAAAAGTCCCAAATGTTGTGGTAATGAAATTTATCAAGCAGTTGAGTATTGTGAAAGACAAGATTGTAAATAATATCTGTATGTGTATTGTAAAATGTGTATTGTATACATATTCAAGTTTAGTTACGTTTATGTGTGTAGATATTTAAGATACTATATTCAGTGTATCGTACAATGATTTGTGTGTGTTCAAAATGTTTACTGGTGTGATCAGATAACAAAGTGAGTAAGTTGCAGTACATTTAATTGTGCTTTAGAAAAGAAGGAAAGTAAGATAAGTACTACACCCATATTAGTCCGAGACTGATCTGAGGTTAGGTTTCGCAAAATTTTGTTCGGCCAAGGATGGCCATCCATGGTCGAACAGAATTTTGCCAAACATAACTTCTGATCATTCTCGGACTAATGTTGTCTTATGCTGTTCGTGTGATATAACCAGGGTATAACTCTTATAACTTCTTACTTTGTGACCTGTAGTATAGTGGATTTCATGTGGTAGATTGTATAACTGTAGGAATGACTGGTAACTGTAGACTGTAGACTGGTAATTTGCGTAATAATGTGAAGCTTATTTTTTTAAAGATAACGGCTCTTCACGTAAGTGGATCTTAAGTCATAAGTATAATAAATACTTTTCTGATTTTTCCGTCCAGATTTTATCGTGCCCGTTTTGGGCGCACAACCTGTACCGCCGGAACCATTCCATCCGTCTGTGTTTACACTTGTAGCGAATGCAGGCCACAATAATCGTGAACACAAATGTGCGTCAAATAAAGATGGTTTTATATAAACTGAAAGCAAACAGTATTCCAGGTTCCGTTTGAAGTTTAGTGTTCATTTTGTCCTGGAGGTCACCTTCAATGCACATGACGACAAGCTGCTCAGTTTAATGTCCTATTTAATTCATAAGTCAAGCTCTCCTTTGTTCTTTCATTTTACGTTTCATACCTTAGTTAATTACTATACAAGTCCAGGAGTAATGTATAACCTGATGACGCATTAGATCTATGAAGTTCCAGTTCTGTTCTTTCTTTCCTGTCGGACACTCCAGTCTAACACTGATCTCAGCCCCCACAATCCTCTCCGGCACCGGTAAATTAAAATTTTGCACCTGGCAGTAAACTGTGGACATGGATTTTCCTGTAAGTTTAGATTTACCCTTACTTTGTAAATAATCAAGGTAAGAAGACAGTAACTGTAATTTAGGTTCCCGTAAGTATTTAGTATTAGTTCTAAGCACACATGTCGCAACAACACTTGTGATTGTCAGTCAATGATTTACGTATTTTAGCCAAGTTCCGCTGCACCACTTAGGTCCTTGACCTGTGAAGCGTACTTGTATACACCTCTCGGCTCGGCTACGGCTCATTTTCAGGAGGTTTGTTAGGTACCTAGAGAAGCTCGGTGGTTTACTCCGACCTCGGTATCTCCAACTAGGAAACTTAAACGTCGCCTTATAGGTGAAAAATTCATCATCAAATAAACTGCATTCATTTTGACATGTGATCATTGGATTTGCTGTGGTTCGTTATTTATCATTATAACCACCGTCTGAAGAATCAACAGTAAACCATTGGAACGATTCTGGAATTCTTATGCGAGATCATAGGGTACGCTTTGTTAACACGCTTGGATTATGGAAATAACTCCCGCCTGATTGGTTAACACTACGTCGTCAGTTTTCTCAATGTGTGCGATTTTGTTTAGTTTTAATTAACTGCGACATCTCGGTTTAGCAACATCACAAAAATCGAAAAGTACGCTTTTAAACGTGGGATACTTTATCGATGCATATATACAATTTGTCCAGTGTTGTATTTTCTTTTATATATATAAACTGTTAGCTCAAAGTTTGATTAACTAGATAGAAAAACAGCATAATAATGAAAACAGGATAAGATTTGGAGCTATTAACGCATCGTGAAAGTTACAGTAATTTCGTTATGCATATCTGTGTTCAGTGGGAAGTGGAGGGGGGACACAATGTCCAAAGCAACAACTGCTATACATGGCTTGTGTGATATAAAGCAAAGTGTGATAATGGTACGGATATCAATCCAGATTTTATTTTTCAACCCAAAATCAACGAATGTCGCTGTGATATTTCTCGAATTTGTGAAAAGACGGGAAAAGTCACCGTTTTGACATTTTTCCAATCCCCAAAATATAGTTTACTTTCTCTAAAATGACACAAAAGGAAAGTGCCAGTCTACATGTACTGCATGTCCAAGATGGCAGAGTATGCAGCCGTCATGCATGTACCTATAAAAGTTCAAATTTGCATTGTCATGATATACTTCCCCTCTTGGAGCTTTCCGTGAGAGGACATTACAGTCCATACATGTATATTTTGGCCTTCCTTGTTTCCACACGTTGCATGCACATCAAAAACTGATAGGCATATATTTGTTAACATAAAAACGGCTATTTGACCTTTCTAGTTAGCTATAAAACACCAATGTTTTGGAGAAAACTTGTAAATGATTTACTGAAAACGTGAATGTTGTAAAAAGAATGTCAGCCTATGTTTTGACAAAAAAGTATGTTTGTATAGTCCCTCAGTATACATGTAACGCGTTTATGGATACGACATCAAATCAAACAGCAAGGCGTTTGCACATTAATGCGTGTGTTTTTATTTCGTATGAGTGAAATATTCTTGAGTACGGTGTAAAACACCAATCAAATAAATAAATAAATACTGATATTGAAAGAAACACTATCCTGGGGAGGATATATATCTGGGCTTATTGCAATGCCGGTTGAAGACAAAAAGATTTGAAAATTGTCAGTCCTTCCTTCCGGCGGCTTCGTGAAATATACTCATGCATGTGGCTTCGTGAAATAAACCCGTTTGTGGTGGCTTCATTCGTGAAACGACCTCGTGAGTGGTGGCTTCGTGAAATGAACTCGCGTATGGTGACTTCGTGAAATGAGCTCGTGAGTGAGTTAGGTGTATGCATCAAACAATGAAATGTATCTATCCAAATTACATCCAATCAACTACCCAGTTAATTTCAGCATTTGTGGAAGAGGAAAAGTACATTTAAAGAAATCAAGCAGCAATCAGTCTTCTGCGTTTTAATTCTTTTTATTCAAGCACAATATTATAACACACGTTCAAGTGCACTTAATATTTACGCACCAGTCATTCGTCAGGAAAGAATTACATTTGAAAACCATTCGAATTAATGTATACGTAATGTATAAATTCCGGGTGAAATGGGATTTATTAGTAGATTACCCCTTCCACCAGTAGTTGAACTGACAACAGCAGTTAGTACACAGAGTTATACGCTTGATGACGAATGGGATTGGTTTAAGCCCTGGACAGTAAAGCACGACGATCTGTGAGCGACGTCCGTAAGCGTTACACCGGCCCGGACAACCACATCCTAGGCGGCAGTACGAGTTGGGGCGGCTGCAGAGAGACAATAGAAGTCAGCAAACAAGTAAAAAAAATGCAATTTAGCTCATATTTTGTTCCATTTACCTAGCTTTATGTTATATAAATGTTCGATTATAGGGCTTGAAGCCACGAAGTTGTCAGGTATTTGGCAAAGGAAGGTGACATACTTCGGTTGCTTTCACCCTAAAAAAATTTCGTCATATAAGTGAAACATAACGTGAAAACGACGTTATACACAGAGTAAAAAAATATATATCTAAATAAATCAATAAATGAAAATGATAGCTTGTCAAAATAATATTGGGTGTAAGGGTGTTTTGTAAGGAGTTAACTACACATAGTCCAAACTGAAACTATCCCTCTTGTCGTAAAGTCTGCGAGAGAGGAAACTGTTTTGGTCTTTGTACAAATATTGGTCCAGGTCAGATGTACCATCTGGAGAATCTGAGGATTTCCTTTAAATCCAGCAAAGGTGGGCATATATCTTTCACGGCCTTTGTTTTATATGAACACTGAAAAACACCTCTCCCGTCATTTTGTCTTTTTTTTTTTTTTTTACCGTCAACCTTAGTGAAGATGTTTATGGTTGCTTTCTCACAGGCTGTGCAAGGCATACACCAGTGCCGAGTTACAGCACTAAAGGTTCAAAATGTCGTTTATGGAAAGTTAACAGGGGTCTAAGGCGTACTACGTCTTGTTGCGCACTGATCTTACCTGCAGGCTACGTTCGTCACGCCTCCTCGCGGCCAGATGATGCGACAGTTATCACAGCTGTACAGCTGTTGTTTCACAGCCTTGCAATTTGAGCAAGGGCATCTGAAACAATGAAACAAAAACTAAAGTACATTTGACAAGATATGGTGAAACATTCCTTACACAAAAGCATGAACATATATGTCATATTTCGAACTTCCTCTACGGTCGTACGTGGGATGGCCTGACAGCAACATGTTAATGGCCGTGGGTTTAACCTGGGCTGTACCCGGTTTCCTCCCTCCATCATGCTGGCTACCATCCTAGAAATCAAATATTCTTGACTGTTAATCAAATACCCTCGGACAGGGAATTTTCCAGATTTCTGTGATCCCACTGTTCTCTGGGCCCGGTAGGGAGCATAAGCTTTAGACAACAACTGTACGCTTTCGTGTATAGTCTTATATAAAATTCATTGCACACCAATTAGCTTCTGTCAATATGACAAAAATATCGCAAGTGGTAAAATGCGCCAGTGGCGTGCCAAAGCTCACTGGTTTACCCATCCTTCAATCCACCATGGTATACGTGATACCTTTTTAAGTGAAGGTCGTTAAACAGCTACCAAGTTAAAGGATTTTCCAAGGAATGTTTTCCCACTTTTACTCACTTATAGGAGACTGGCAGAATACTTGACTTTTCGTCGGCCTTGTTCTCAGCATCTAACTCGGCGATTTTGGCCTGGATATCTGGGTTTTGTCTCAAGGCCGCCTCAACATCCT
Source organism: Liolophura sinensis (assembly GCF_032854445.1). NCBI lineage: Eukaryota > Metazoa > Mollusca > Polyplacophora > Chitonida > Chitonidae > Liolophura > Liolophura sinensis. The sequence continues at coordinate 274,565 of NC_088299.1, forward strand.
CGCTGGAAAAAACATTTTTGAGAATGAAATATAAGACAACAAAAAGCTTTGTAGATCAGAATTTATTGATAATTGTTTTACAAAACGAATGACAAGTGTTGTTCACTATTCCATAGATTTAATGTTGTTTACCCAGATGGGACGAGTATACAAAATATCTCCTTCATGCATTGCCGTAGCGGAGGAAATAGTGCATATGTTTGTGTACACCATTTACATTGTTTTCAAGTAAATGTTTGTCCAATAGGATGACTAAAGTAGCATTTTGACCAGTGACATCTAATAAATCGTAATTAGCACCACTGATGTTTTTTACTTAATTCTGCTTGAGCCTTGACGATAAATGATGTATCGGTTTCTACTGTATAAGCATCTACATGAATAGTTATAATGACACCCTTACTGAGGTAGTCCTAACTTGATGCGAGGTCGGGTTTCAACGGTTACTTCGCTGCTCTGGATTTACTGCCTTAGTATTTTGAAGGGAAGTTGTTAATGGAAGTGGACTTACGTGGTGGCTCTGGCAGTACGGATAGCGCTACATGACGGCGCGCAAGGTTTGACTGGGATAAAGGGTTGGGCCCAGGGCAGTTCCGCCTGCAGCTGGGCAGAGACGGACACCAACAGGTAAAGAACCACGGCAGACAACTACTGACAGAAAACAATACACCAGCTAGTAAGATTTCATGGAAATGGAATTAATAAGTTAATGATTTTTTTGTTTATACAGCTATTGTGACCACATAATTACATAATTTGAATGCCTTGATGTAATTATACGGGGGAAATTGGAGTTCGCAATTTGCAACAAGGTATACGTCACCTAAGTGAAAACAAGACCGGATTCGTTTATTAGGACGCCATAGTACGTCAGATAACATGTTCAGAATCTTTAAATCAAATTCTACATTTACATATCGCATCATTACCGCTGTATCAGTTAAAACCTAATTTGCACATTCAGTAATTTAATTTAACCCTTTATTTAGTTAATGAGGATAACCAACAGTCAATTGGCCACTAGGGGATCTCCTCTGACATACAACATAGTGAATCGCATATCTTTACAAGTAAGTACAATGTAATACAATTATAAGGTATATATGGATAAACATCGGTATATTATACAAGGAAAAAACATTCATATGTATGCCTAAACCCATATATATATATATATATATATATATATATATATATATATATATATATATATATATATATATATATATATATATATATATATATATATATATATTCAAGTATCCAAATATAGTACATACAAAACATTAAATACGAGTTCGACAGGCGGAAAATAGGTGGAAATTATGTGGAACTGTAGGTGGAAAGAGAGCTAATTTTTTGGCAAAAAAAAAAACGCGTCGTTGCATCAGTGAAACGATGCAAACATGTGAAGATAGATACAATATCATTTGTACTTAATTCATCTGATCCATTCATTAAAATTTCACACGTGCTCTTTAAGAACTAATCCTAAAACATAAAATAGTTTGTTACCCAGGGCAGATTATCCCTGCCAGTAAGACGGACATGTGTTTTCTTTGAGTGGCGAATTCGGGGCATTTTCACAAGTAAAGCCACATAAAGAACAACTTTTACCATTTACGGTATTTTAGGTATATAAATCACCGTTTAGGGTACATAGGCTCATTGTCATTCTGCACTGAATAATAGAGGGATAATTACAAAAAGAATTAAAACCGTTATCCAGCAGCGTTGCCGGGGTACATGTTATTAGTCTTTTACCACATCTGGTAGCCTGGTGTGTATAAAGTTCGTGATTGGCTTCTACAAAGTTGGTGATAATGTGAAAAAAGCGTAAAAAGAATGGCAGGAAATATCTGGATATGAACCACAGGCATCTAGATACAATGTCCATGGGGACTTGCAGTAAATATAAAACATTGCTCTCTGATGGCAGTGCTGGGCTACATATATGGCCATAAATGATAGGTATTCCAGGGATCGGCTAAGATTGTTGCAAAATTGATCCCCGTTCTCTCGGTAAACTGCTGTAACAAGTTTTATGCAGTCTTGCATAAAGCTGACGTGTTGAATTTTAGAGAAAAATTGAACAGGTTCATTCTTTGAAATTCATAATACTGAGGTCAAGGCATTCCTACCCAACATTCTCTTTAAGAATCGCATGCCCTGTAAACAGAATGTTGGGTGGGATGAAATTTTCGCGGCTCTTCACCCTATTGTTGTGAAGTTGTAAAGATGCGTGCGTTCACACGACGTGGCCAAGTCCGTTTTAAGTCAGTTCGGGGATTTGCCCGTTCACACAGTCACATTTAAGCCGGATTAGTAATTACGACGCCATCCTGACCTCTACGTATCAGGGGCATTTAATCCAGTTACCGTTCACACGACACAGATAAACCCGCTCAAGCGCTCAAACTGGCTTCCATTCACAGCTCATCATAATGACGTCCCAATAAAAACATTATGACGTTACAATAAAAATCTGATACATTGTAATATCGTAGACGTTACCCTACAACCCATTTTTGACATAACAATGACGCAAGGCCCTGCTTAGTTTCAGCTCACTCACATGAGCCGTTAATCTGTCGGCCAAATCACGCGATCAAATGTTTCCAAAAGATACAAAGCGCAACTTTAAATTTTTCCCTAAAACTTACTGAAGTTTAAGGAATGTACCATTTCTCGTTTTCTCACAAAAGTATCACAAAATTGGTGAGAGAAATAATCCTAAAGATTTGGGATTCAAGCCTATTGACCAAAATATAGTATAAGAAACATGCATGTATCGAAAAGCCTGAAAATAATTTTTTTAAGATTTATAAATTGTTCAAGTCATTGAAACATAGTCCAAACTTACCGTAAAGTAATGCATCTTTTGAGATATCTTCTTCGGTAACTGAAATGTCTTCTGCTGGGGACTGAAAAACTGTTTAGCATTTCACGCAAAACTCGGCCCTTTTATACAGAAATTCTAGATGCTCGGTCTAAAACGTTTCCATTCAAATATTTTTCCATATTAAAACGTATTTTGTGAGAGTAGAAATCTTCTTGAATACTTGACAAGACCATGACCTTGATTTGAATTTTTCTATTTTTTATGCATGACTTGATAACAGTTGAAACTGGCTGCGCCCTTCACAGTTCCGTTGAAAACCGTTGTTTGCTAAATAATACCGATGCGCCCATTGGCTAAACGTCATAATGTCTCGGTTATAACTGGCCATGGATTGGTTGGCGTTTTCTTGGGGTCCAGCCAATCTCTAAATCGTTTTAGAGCTAAAGAATTCGTATCATTTTCAAGGGTTAAAATGCATACATCCTGCCCTGACTCATTTCTATCGATAATCTTTGTATATGTGAAAGGAGTTCACCGATGCAAGACGGTCAGTTCTAACATATGTCTGGGCAACCTGGAATAGCAATACGCGCTTACACGTACCAGATCACGTACAACCCTTTCAACTGATATGCGCGAAAACATTTTGGTATTCTCTGTACACATACCATTTGATTTGGGGCGAAAAAAGAATATACATGACCCCCGAGCTTGCTGTTATTCGAGATCGGATTGTTGAATATACAATTATGCATTCATTTCCCTGTTTTGCAAAAACTCGTGGACAGGCATTGGCTGCGGGAGTTAACCAATCACAACCCTCGTCAATATTTACTGAGTTACCGAGTCAAGTAATTATCGTGATAAAAGAAGGCAGATAATCTCGGCTATTGATTGGCAGTCTCCGTCACCAGCGAACAGTAACCTTCTACGTCGAACACACGTGTACAGGTGACATTTTGCAGACTTATATACCAACGCCCACGAGATTCCAAGTGTTGAACTCTCTTTGAGCGGATCACGTCGGGCATTCCTAGGTGTGTAAGGGTTAAACATCCGTTCTGCCTAGATGGAGTTATTCAATGTCAAAAGCTTAAGGCTGCTTGGAAATATCAGCAAGTATCCGTGCATTGCCGAATTGAAAGACAACCAATGCATGTAACTTACTTTTAATAATTATATAGATTGAAACTGGTTACTATGCATTCAAAACCATTCACTGCATTTCACTTTAAAGCTTATGAAGTGAATTTAAAATGTAATAAGTTTGATTTTTTAAAAAATAAAATTGCCTGTTGCTAATTTAGTTTTCTCGGTCAGTACCATGGAAGAATATAAATTTTCCCCAAACAAATTACCTGAATGTGTGTTCGACGTAGAAGGTCACGGTTCGCTGGTGGCAGAGACTTTTTTCCTCGTGTATGTATAGTAGGCATAAAAGGCGTAGCCAGAAAACCAAAAGGGCAATGCGGGCCACAAGGAGGCATAGTCGTATATAAGTGGTGCTGCATTTCCTGGGGAGTCGTATAACAGTAGTTACGGTAGAAAGTTTGCAGCTAAATAAAATTGATGTAGCGTCAATTCCACTTTTTACCTTTAGTGTGCTTTTAGTGTCAAATTGCGCGACATAAGATGTGACATAGCCTTTACCCATTCGCCCCAGCAAGTGACATATGATAACACAGGACGATTGCATTTCAGATCGATTACAAAGATAGAATTTGGGGTAGCCTAAAGGCCATTTCAGGTAGTGTTGTGGGGCAGGTATGTGTCATTAACGAACCACCACGGACGTAAACAAAATTGTCTGAAAAGCTGTGTCATATTCAACGATGGTAGAAATACCGCCCAAAACCGCATTCATCTCCCCAGTAGGCCTACTCAGTCACTATGTTCAAACTATACAATTACACTTTCAGTCGTTTATTTTTTCTCTGACTTTAAATTTTGCTCCGTCTTTCTCGCATACAAAGATGTTTATCTTTTCTGTTTTCTTTTATAAAATGCAGTAAGTAAAACGTTGCGTTCTAGCTGAGCTGCTTTCTCTGACGTCCATCGTAACTAGGACAGCACTGCTCTTATCTCAGGACCTAGCCCGAGACCTCGATTTAAGGGTGGCCTATACATACTGACACGTGGGGACCGCTTACCAGCATTCGCCTAACCCCATATTAAAAGATCCGAGATCCTTGGTTACTTAAAAGGCACCTCTACAAAACTGAAGCATACTAAATCCAGCGACAGCCGAATGATTAGATCAGTCTTGTGATGCTTAGATTTAGTTCCATTTGTTTCAGAATTGAGCGTAAATATAGTTTTACCACAATCTGGCCAAAGCCAAGCTGGACGCTCCTACCGTAACGCCCAACTTCGGTCCTATAGACTTCCACGCGGAGAATTTCAAAACTCGAATCGGATAACTCAAATCAAACGTCTGCCATATTTGGATTTTTTCTTCATCTCCGGGAAGGGTGATGGGCCGCGAAAATTTTATTCCACCCAAATAATCTCAATAATTGCATGCCCTGTAAACCGAATGTTGGGCGGGATCACCCTGCCCGGAGATGAAAAAAAAATGCAAACATGGCCGACGT